>NC_026159.1:4541816-4629428 GCF_000512975.1 Sesamum indicum | reverse complement strand
GGCGTTGTTGGAGAGCTGCTGGATCTTTTCTTCGAGAGTGAGGAAGGAGACAAGGGACAGGGCTCTGGTTTTGGCGGGGAGAGAAGAGTTACAGAAGGGGTATGAGCTGTGGTGGGGCGGGCGGCACGGATACTGGAGTTGGGGGCCGGAATTCTGGTTTGGATAGCATAAGGTACAAGTGATCAAGTGGAGGAAGTGGAAAGTGCAGAGGAAGAAGCGGAATCTTGGTTGGGTGGGCATTTCTGAGTGGTAGTTGGACAAGATTGGAAATAATTTTTGAGTGTCGTCCGTTTAAAACAAACAACGCTGGGCGGAGAGAACCAAAACAGTGATGGAGTAAATTAAATTGGACAGTTTTGGCCCTTATGGTGATTGGGTCTCGCTTGTAATCTTCTCATAGATGCGGCCAACAATTCAATGTATGTATTATGAGAAGCCAATAATTTTAATTCAATTAGGTTTGCTCGAATTTTAAATTAAATATAATAAAAATTAGACCGTGAGAAGCATATATTTATGAAACCATCATTCAAACTTTATCAGGAATCATTGTGACATACCCTATTAAGAAGTTCAAATCAACCCCTTCCGATCCGTTATTTAAATTGTGCAAACATCTATATTTTAAAGAGAAAAAGAATTAAATATGATGGAAGAAAAAATCAACTTAGAAAAAAAAAATTGACATTTAAAAAATGGTATATTATAATAATTGATATTAAATAGTATTTTCTATTATTAAGTGATTGACGATGATATCGTGAATAGTTTGATTTTTTTTAATTTTTGAAACCTAAAAATCAGTTCAGATTTAAAAAAATTATGTGTAAAATTAAGATAATTGTTTAGATTCAAATATATTGGTTAATAATAAAATAATTTAAATAAACAAAGCCCGAAAAGAAGTTCAAATTTCAGGAGGGCCTCATACATCTCTATTCAATTGGGCTTTTTAGTTATTATGATCCGGGCTTGATTAAGTTGTATGCAAGGGCTCGGGCTCATGAAGTGCATTCAGAGCCCAATTCAATGGAAAGCCCGATTCGTTTAATCAACCAAGATATTAAGTAGGTAGTCCAAAAAAGGTTCATAAATAAAAACTGCAAAAATAAATTAAATCAAGTTCAACTGCCACAATTGAAGTTCCCAATTATCACTAAACAGGAGAAAATTCTTGTCCACCACTGCTTTGTCTGAGGCTATGTTTGTATTGAAGGACTTGAATTTGGTGAAAGGATTTGGACTACGAAATTTAAATAATTTTATATTACAATAATTTTAAAAATTCAGTATAATTCCATCAAATATAAATCAAAATAAAAGTTCACAGATTTTAAATCCTTTGCAACATATATTTATTTAAATAAGTTGAATAAATGAATTTGTTATTGTAAATTATAATTTTTATTTTAAAAATCATTAGTTCAAACATAATATAAATCAGATTAATCCAACCAGATCAAGAGAAGGGTTATATCTGAAATTTATGATAATTAATAAATTTTAGGATTTAATGCAATTTACCTTCCTGTAAAATTGAAAATGAATAAATTATCCTTTGTGAAAAAGTAATAGTGATTTACTCCTCCTATATTTTTAAAATGAAGTAATTTACCTCCCTGTCTAAGTAGGTAAATTGTCTCATTTAAAAAAAAAGAAAAGGTGGTAAATTGCTGTTTTTTTTAAGAATAATTATATTTACACCCCATAACTATGGTCTATCTACACAAACCATTCACGTCATTTACATAATTACAGAAACAACCCCTAACAGCCAAAAATATAGATAATTTGTGTAATGATGCTAACATTTTTCGGGGGTGCATTTGTAATTGAAAAGGGTGGTTTGTATAAGTGATATTAACATTTGGTGGGTGTATGTATAATTTATTTATAAGATAGGAGTAGTTTGTGTAAATAAATCATAGGTTAAAGAGTGTAATACAATTATCCCTTTATTTAAATATAAGATATCATTTGTAATATCAGAAAGAGATGACTTGTATTTTTTTCATTAATTTTATGACAAGTAATAGTAAAGTTATGTCTGAACTATGTTGGAAAATATAAAATTATATATAATATAATAAAAAAAATAAAAGATTTAAGTAGCTCGTCCTGTTATAGTTACTGAAAGAAATGAAGAAAACGGGGTGCGTGTAGTACGCCTCTATTAGCCGACATGGGCGGGCAGTGAAACTGTCTTCTCACAATCTCAACACAAGATCTCGTGGGGAATGCCAAATTTCATGATGTGCTTCCCATATCATTACCATACATGCTCTCTACTGCTTATATTCTCCTTGCACTTCAATTTCAGTTATAACCCTCCAACACTTAAATTTATAAAATTATATGGTGGTAGAAATTTTTGTGTGCACATAACCTATTCACACAGCGTTTAAAATAAGGTACAATTTAGACAAACCACATTAGCATAATATGTGTATAGCTAAGCACCGTAAATACAGTCCAAATTATTTACGGTATAGTTCGATCTGTCATATTAAAAAGGTGCATAAATTATAGCCTTATTGATCTATAAAGATTCATTTAACGGCACTATAAAATTCACATCAAATCATAAATTTATTATAAACAAGAAAAAATATAGACAAAAATTAAGGCAAAATATAAAATAAAGCTAAAATTGAAGTTCCAAAAAAAATACCAACCACCAGCCATACATACGTAGACCCATTCCGGGCCCGTATGGTGGCCTGCAGGCTGCACAACAGAACAGACAATCACTCCATATTCACGATTTGACCCATGAAAGACCCATGCAACAGCGGCTTTCCATATTCTGTCCGAAGCTCCAATTGGAAAAAGGAAATATTCTCAAACTGCACGTACCCGTAGAAAATTACACGTATTTGTGTAAAGAGATGGAGAAATAAAGTAAAGGCATGCAATGCAGCATGCGCTGAATCCAAATCACTGTTTTTCTTTACTCTTATTTACGGTTGCAGACATGTAATTGTGCCGACCTCCACCTGGTACTCCTTGTGATGACATGAAAATATTCCTACCACACATGCTATGCTTTCACCAATACCAACACCTTTCCTATTCCTTCCTTTCGTAGGAAATTATCACACAAATTGAATTTCCCATTATCTAAATTAATTATATGATAAGTGATTTACACTTATATTATGATTGGTGTATACTTCAATAAAATTGACTAATCACATGACAAGCGTATCACATTTATTCTATAATTGGTTTGATTCTACTAAATTTAATTTGGATAAAAAATAATTTAAAACGGGTTGCTGCTCACCACCCCGTATTAATTGATTCCTTTTCTTGAAAATGAAATTTTTTAATTTTTTTATAGTATATGATAATTTTTTATTTAACTTTAAGAGAGACGAGCATAATAATTATAATTTTTCGGTCCCACTATAGATAAATAAATGAATGAAAACCCAAATTATGAAGCTAGGGAATGAAAAAACATTTGTGTCAGATATGTAATTTATTGAAGAAAATAATTGTTCCGCCGTATATTAACATGATTGAGATTTTAGTATAAAAATATCTATTCAAGTGACGTAAATTCTCACATGGGATTGATATAAAATATAAATAAAAGAATTCTAACGAAGAAACAAAAGCAAGAATAAACAAATACGTACGTGGTACACGACACCTAATGGTGGTTGATGGGAAAAAGAAATATATCGGAGGACTCTATAGACATTTCGTATGTACAAAAAGTTGGACGAGAGCCATCCGATCTGACCAAGGCTTGAAATTACTAATCCACCCCGTGAGACGTTGAATACTAATCGCAGCAAAAAAAAATTAAATAAGGAATTAAAAAACAAAAATCACTACAGAAAAAAAAGATATCAAATTGAATATTTCACAAAAAATAATATAACTTGCAAGTCGATTGATATTGTATTGCATGAGATATGTGATTGGATTCATGTAAATTTAATAATTTTATTATAAAAAAATACTTGAATACGAAGATGAAGCCCTGAAACGTATAAATCGTCTAAAATGATAAAAATAAAAATGGTAGAAATCATGGAGGTTAGTGTAGAAAGAAGATAAGATAATGGGCAGACGGCAGATAATCTGAACGTGGTACTAATAAGTGTGGTAAGTGGTAAGCAGCAGCAGTGTTAGGCACACAGAATCCAGAAGAGGACCCTACCAAATTTAAAATTGCCACAAACAGCCACTGCAAAAGCGGTTTATGCTCGCAATATTGTGGGCTGATGGCTGATGGCTGATGCACCTCTGCACTGTTGTGTAGTTGCACCCTTACCCTTACCCTTACCCCTACCCTCACTTTCTCTTTTTCTTTAATTTCTCCATCTTATTTATATGTTAATGTTACTAGTATTTATTTGTCATCACCTTTCTCATTATATATTTGTTTCAATTTTAAGATCCAAATTTAAATTCTCAACTGAGTTGATGTATAATAATGTCTAGTTATATACAAGGAAAATCAATGTTTGATGCTTTGAGGATCTTGTTAGTTGTTTACAATTTTAATTGAAATTATTGATGTGTTTGGTTAATCATGATATTTTCTTAATATATCGAGTAATGTGACTGACGAGTTTTACCAAAAATAAAAGGGAAAATCTCATAAGAAAATTGTTATTCATGATAAATTATAACGAGTTTCCCTAATGTTTTGTATAACTACAAATATTTTTATTATTGTTTAAAAATTTATCAATATCTTTGATGTTTTATAAAATTATGTAATGCTTGTATAAGTAAAATTATTTTATGGTTCACATGGACATTCTGGTCGGTTCACTGTAAAAAAAAATTGATGAAAACCTAGTGAAATGAGTTAGTTGTTAGACGGATATTAAAATCATGGGGTATTGATAATTTTTCAAACAATGAAAATACATTTATAATTATACAAAATATCGGAGGAGCTTGTTGCAATTTACGTTCTTGCATATGTATATCACATATTTGTTGGCTTATATTTTTTTTTTTGATTTGAAAGGTATTGATTTCTTAAACTTTTTAATACAAACAACCGAATATTGTTGAAAGAATTAAATTATTTAGCAGAAAATATATAATAACTATAGTTTAATGAATATTTTTGTAAATTAGGAGAAGAAAAACCGGAGGTTCTTGCCGAGAGAAGA
The DNA here is from genome assembly GCF_000512975.1 of Sesamum indicum. Lineage (NCBI taxonomy): Eukaryota > Viridiplantae > Streptophyta > Magnoliopsida > Lamiales > Pedaliaceae > Sesamum > Sesamum indicum. The sequence goes on along the minus strand of NC_026159.1, from coordinate 4,624,284 downwards.
GTTGGGAACTGTAGCCGCGGTTTCTCAGTGTTGAAACTGAACTGGACCAATGTCAGTCTTGTCAATTATCTATTAAAAAATAAAAAAGAGAGAGAGAGAGAGTAATATATTATTATCATCATTATTATTATATTATGCAGATATATATATATATATTGTGCAAATCTTGGGCAATTATGACAATTATTAGGTAAATATATGAGTGCAAATTCTGGGATGCAACATAATCATGTTTGGAGTTTTCTCATCAAGTCATTATCTTCTTGTTAATTATGTTTTTCCTAGTTTTCTTCCCAGTCTAATTAATTAAATTATTGGTGGGACACATTAATACACATGATTTATCCCCCCAAAAGTAAATTCATTGCATCCTCTCCTCATACTTAGCTTATTATTTTCATGCCGCGGCTGCTGTAACCCTATACAAACTCAAATCTTCTTTTTTACTAATTATCACTATGTAATTATAATCTATATACTTATTTAAAAATATTTTTCAAAAAAAAAATTAACATAAATATTAAAGATGGTTGCATTCCCACGATATTATGGCATTTTGATATAGGTTTTTTTTTTTAAATTTTCGTAACAAATACAATTCATTAAATACTCATTTTGATATGGCATTATGGCACGTTGATGTTTGTTTATTTTATTTTATTTTTTTTAAATTGATGGTTCAAAAAATAAGGAGAAGAATGAAGATAGCAATTCTTTTGAGAGTAATCCTCTGATGTTCAACTTAAATAGTTATTATTCGAAAAAAATGGGGGTCGTTACAGCTTCATCGAAATACGAATCTAGTCGTGGTAATGAAGTTATGAGTTTAGCGGCCTCGCTCGCTCATATTTTGGCTTAACAAGATGATATTCAAGCTATAATACGGCTTTATTTTCATAATTACGTGTCTGCTTCACATTTTGTTAGGATCTAACGGTTGACGACTTATAAGTAGTAGTGCAGTTAGTGGAAAAATGCAATTAATTAAACTAATTAAACTATTGAAGCTAATGCATAACAGCAGATTGGAGCTTGGACTGATGTTAGGGTAGCAAGTAATGAAGCTTGAAATTCAAACTTCTGATGATAGAGAGAGAGAGAGAGAGTTGGGGGTGTGTTTGGATTATTTTCTGGGGACAGCTTTAATTGCCGTAGCTTGTGATCACAACGAAGAAAAGGATTTTTGACTTAAAATTTTTGGAATAGAAAAGTTTGGCAACATTCCTGGATTTGACGTTTGGTGAATTGTGGCACAATGAATTACAGCCACATGTTGTTTTTCAGGTGAAATATTCACGTGATGTTGTTTTTTGTTTTTCTTCTGTGGCTATTAGATTACGATTTCTAACCTCATCAAACACGTAGAATATATTATGATCTACTTAAAAATGATTTATTATGTGAAGAAAGAATGCAGCTTATTACCAATATATAAGTGTCTATGTCCCTGAAAACCCATTTCAACAAGTTTTGAGGATATGTTGTGACAGTTAAGACGCACAAAATATTTAATTGGCTTAGCCTTTTTACCCACCAAAAAAAAGAGTTTATGAACACCATCTTCTTCGATTACTTCTTTTTTATATTTTCCATTCCTCATGAAATCTGATATTTGGTAACTTTTGTACAGACTCACCATAAAATAAACACTTAATTGCATGTTTAAAAATAAATAGTCGTAGTAAATAGTTATTGATCACAACCATGCAATGATTATGGCTATGGTTTTTGCAAATTTGGCTAAAATATTTGTCATAACAAAAATATTTACTATGACTCATAGCCATGACAAAAATAGTTTTCATGATGGATAATCTAAATTTTTGCGTCGGTATTTATTTTACACGGTTCATAATAATTATTACCATAATTTAAATCCATAATCAATAAAATTATAGTCAGATGTAATTTTTTTTTCTAATGATTAGTGACAAGAAATTGAATGGCAGTATGAATGTGATTATTAATAATATATATTAAATGACATGGTTATTATTTTACAACAACTGTGAGTCTTGCAAATTTAATAGTAACAACAACTAGTGTTCAAATATATAACACTCAGGTTAGTGACACATAATTTATAGTAATAATGTAATAATAACAACAATTATCAATATGCAGGATCTCTGATAAGACTTTTATTTTTATTATACTTGTGTCACTATCAACCATAATGACAATTTATATATATTTTTTCTAATAATAAACTCGTGAAAATTCATTTATAATAAAACAATTCAATTTACTACTTAATTTATTATAATAATTAACAACAACTTTTACATTATCCACCACATATCAAAAAGTTCATTAATACTTCCTCTATTATAAATGGTTATGACATAAAAATTATATGAATATCAACCACAGTCATGTATACGAAATCAATGCGAAAAAGTCCTAATCACGATTTAATTAATTATGATTTTAACTCATATGGCAATTGTTTTAGTATCAACGACTTATATAATTGTTTCATAGTCGTGGTTAATCAGCACTCGAGTAAATTTTTTACTTTTAACTTTTATATTTAAACATGACAAAAAATCATTGGTGATCGTCTATATATATTATCTTTTTTCTCTTATAATATGTTATCACTAAATAGATTTAATTGGGGGATTGATGATCATAAGCATCCATGATGAATATTAGTCCGGCAAAGATTCGAGTGAAGCAAACATGTTGTCACTTTTCGTACGTACCAAAAATGAATTTTCAGTCCTCCATAAGTATATCCCAGAAAGAAAAAGTGAAACTACTTTAAACTGTTTCTCTTCCCCCTTTTTTGCAGTCTCCATCACTCCGAGAAGACGCCTCTACAGTACCTCAATCAACCCTACAATCTAAATTATTTTACAGATAATCACAATCTATCAACTAATCCATTTCGCCACCATCCAAGTGAACTAACTTGTATTATATCTTCTAATAGAAATACTTATACGATCCAATTAATTTAACATAGACTCGATTACAATGATAAATTCATAAATTATCGATAGTCCTGATAATAATGTTCGTTCAAAAATTGACACATTGCATTAGCTTTCGTTATGATTTCATCCAAACGTTGTATTAAATTGCGCAAAATGTTATTTTAAATTCGAAATTATAATTTTTATATTTTTTAAAAATTATTTTTCTTTTAACAATAATGTCAACATCTGGTCTTTTACATTCTTTTTTGCAAAAACTTCCATCCAACATTGTATTTTCGATATTAGTTAAATAAAATTGAAATTCTTAAATAACGAGAAAACATTTATAATAGTATCAAACTTTACGAGAATTTGACGTAACTTAGCCTTAAAAATTATTAAATTGATCCTCCTTTCCCCAACTTTAAACTATAAAAACAAGACAACTAAACCATTTTTCTACAAGAAACCTTTCTCTAGGCGTTGAAATTGTACATCTAAAGCAGGAGCAACTTCAATCTGGGCATCCATCTGTTGAGATCTGGATTAATTTCATTAATATAAAGTAAGAATACTTGAGCTTTTTTTTTTAATTTTCGGAACAAATAATCACAAAGGAAAAAACAAAAACAGGTTCAAGTTGCCACGCTAAACAACATTTTGGCATGCTTATTCATGCTGCCCAAAAATAAAAATAAGCATAAAAAGAATATTATTAGTAAAAAGAATTGGAGTGACAAGGGGTTCAGAGATCAGAAATTAAAGTTCTTTGGTACAAATAATTAATGAGAGAATCAGACAGGGGCCTATGATGCTAACTTCATCCTTTTCGTTTCGGACAGATTAGTGGGTCAAACCTATCAGCGCAACAGGACTTAAAAGTATGTAAACCCTGTCTGATCGTAGATTTCGGTGAATATATACTTTTTGTAATTAAAGTATTCATAGGTCCAGGTGAATTTACACACACCCCCACCCTCCACTGTGTGAAAGGAGTTAATACCCGCATATTACTTAATGAAAATAGAATTTCTTGGAGTGATCAAGAAAACAAGCAGATTCCTGTCTTAAATCTTTTGCCCTCTGGGTCTTATATTTACACAACATACATAGTACTTAGCATTAATCACTCTATAAATATATCCCCTCAACTATCATCAGTTCTACCTTATTCTATTACCCTTTCTCACACTTGTTGTAGAGAGAGAGAGAGAGAGAGAGAGAGAAAGAAGACAGAGAGAGAGAGAGATGGAGCTCACTCAACATAGCCTGTTAGAGGAGCTAATTATGGCTCCAAAAACAGAAACCCCTTTTGCTAGTGAATTCTTCCCAAGTACTTGGAACATGAATCCTTTCGAACAAACCCCAGATTTGCATCATTTGCCACTGACAAACACATCGCTTTTGGAACTCATTTCACCGCCAGAGTTCAACTATCCCTGTCCCTTTGGCGAGTTCCAGCCTTTTCTTGATGCTTTAACTTCGCCCGACTACTGTCCGTTATACGAAAAGGATGAATTGCCAGCAATGGCAGTGCAAGAAGATCAGTTCCCGACGAGTGTGGATAGCAGACAAGTTGGGTTTCTTGATAGTGTTATTTCAACAGGGTTTGGAGATGGAATGAGCTGCTTTAAGGTTGAGAGCTCGCAGATTGATGATATCCTGATTGCGGACAGTACAACCAATGTAGGTCTGTGTGGTGAGAAGAAGTGCAAAGTCAAGAAGCCTAATGGGCAGCCTTCCAAGAATTTAATGGCCGAAAGGAGACGAAGGAAGCGACTCAACGATCGCCTTTCAATGCTCCGATCAATTGTCCCTAAGATCAGCAAGGTATTTGCTTCAATGTGTCTGTACTCTCTCTCTCTTTCTCTGTGTGTGTGTTTATTTATTTTTTTATTATTATTTTTTGTTGTTTCCTATGAGAACAAAAAGAATTCTTCAAGTTGAAATATATTTTGTTAAAAATATTAAATATTAAAAAAATTAATAATTTAAATTTATAAATAAAGTGATCATTTCATCTGTATGAATTCGTACTAGGCAGATAAAAGGTCATGAATCCGTCTGTCGTTTTTTTGTTCTTTTTCTTGGTAGTTCATGAATTCGTGTGTCGTTATTACCTATTTATGAAAAGGAATATTTTCTACATAAGAAAGAGAGATATTACATATTAAATGACATCGCTGTCTGATAGTATAAAATTTTACAGACATATATGTTTGGTTACTAATAATGTATGGTACATACGTAATCAGATGGACAGAACATCTATACTGGGAGACACAATTGATTACATGAGGGAGCTTCTTGACAAGATCCATAAGCTGAGGGAAGAGGGCATTGATGAAAACACCAACGGGATCAACCTTATGGGCAAGTATTTGAAGGAGCTCAAGCCAAACGAGACGCTAGTCAGGAACCCTCCTAAGGTATATATACTTCCTACATTTATAAATATCTCGGTCTTACAGTCGAATTTGAACCAATTATATGGCAAGTACAATATACTTGCTTAGTGATTGATTTGATTCAGTCAAACTTAATTTGTATAAGAATTTTCCTTTGCACAGTACCTATTTCCGAAAATTATTCATAAAACTCTCTCGACATTGTACAGTTTGATGTGGAAAGGAGAAGGGAAGACACACGGGTGGAGGTGTGTTGTACAGCAAAACCAGGACTGTTGTTGTCGACTCTCAGCACCCTGGACGCTCTAGGCCTTGACATTCAGCAATGTGTCATCAGCTGTTTCAATGATTTCTCCTTACAAGCTTCTTGTTACGAGGTAAACATTTTAGGAAATTGTCGAACTATTTGATGCAACAACTCGTGATTTTGATGTAATTCTTATTTGGGGTGGTTTCAGGTAGCCGAGCATCGGGAGCTAATAAGTTCTGAAGAGGTAAAACAAGCATTGTTTAGGAATGCAGGTTACGGAGGAAGATGCCTATAGACAATTCACATATGTAGATGCGCGTGGAAAAATAAGACGAGGAGTTATATAATGGAAATATCGAACGAGGATGAGATGTTTATGTTCTATGTTTAGGATTCTTTAAGTGATATAATAATAATTTGCCTTTTTAAAGGAGTTATTTTTATTTGTTTACGATTTATATACATATTAATAATAACAACAGTGAAGACGACGAGGACAACAACAATAATAATATTGATCTATATATGTCTTCATTCTTACAGGTACCAAACATTATTAGTAATACCATGTAGGAATGTCTATATTTCTCTAGGCAGTGTACGTACTTTTTAAAAAAAAAGTGTTATCTGCAGCATAAATTGATTAGCTGGGTAATTAATTTAAAATGGATATTAAAAATGATCGAAGGCGCGTCTGCTCTATTATGTTTGAGGACGAGGATGATGATGATGCAGCGGATGGTTGAAGCAACTCCCAGAACACGCCATTGATTTCCTTAAAATATGCATTGATTCGATCGAAAACATTAGGCAGATTGGTAGTTGGAATGTTAATAGGGTACAAGGTTAAGGTTGGGTTTGGTGTCCCTACTCGACTTTGTCAACAAAATGTAAGCATGAATTATGGGTGTTGCATGTGCTGTATTAATGTAATTAATAGCTTGATCGAAGTTGATGGTGACTTGTTCCACTTTTAACTATGAATTCAAAAAGGTTGGTTCATGAACTAGGCACAAAAGTCGCATTAACGAGAACAGGATTATGATCATCCAACACAGTAACCCAGATTTAGACAAGTAAAATGTTTAGAGAGAATGCAGCAGAAAGTTGTTGTCCGTACATACAAAATGCACTAAAGAACTTAAATTAAGAAAATGGGCCCAAAATTTATCTAAATATCATAGGTATATTTACAAGGTGGTCCGTAACATCACTTTTGTAAGATATCCCCACATGCATTTGATTATTTTCTAATTTAGCAACTTAAAATTAAAATTCATTTCCAATAACTCACATGCATTTGATTTTAATTCTTCATTTACCCAAAATTGACGTTTGAAAAATAGAATATACCATTGACATCCATGACGGTGTAAATTGTACAAAAAAAAGATATTTCAATAATCATTAAATAGAATTTAATTTCTCTTTTTTTTTCAAATAATTCTATTTTCAAGTCCAGATCTTTCCATCCAGACATACCATTGTTTTCACATATGCAAAACTAATAGTGGACAACATGCACAAACAGACACAGCATATCCATAAGAGAAGCCCAAAATCTGAAGCAAGATACAACCATGTCCAATCAAATTCAGTTGTTTCCTCAATATAGTTAATGGGCTCGTTATTGTTGCACTCAAAAAACATTATCATCAGCCCAAAGTTTTGTTAGTTTCAGGCCCATAAACAAACAAAAGGCCCAAATTAGAGGACTATTTACAAATATAGTCCTCAAAATCCAATTCAATGACGTTTTTGCCTCACAATAGTAAGATTAAGGCCCTGTAAACCACACGATGTAGGTGTTGTCTACTTACATAATCATTTATAATTATATTATTTTTATTATTATATAAAAGATATACTTAACGTATTGATATAGAATTTTTTAATATATTGTATAATATAATTGATCTTTTCTATCTAAAAAAATTCCAACATGAGACTACGAATCATGGACAAATTTTCGAGCGGTACAATTAATTCATAATCGTAAAAAAGAAAATTACAAAAAGAAAATGATGTTTGTACTTTATAGTTAACCTAAAAATATGTTGTCCTAAAATAGTGAAATGTTTGTGATGTGTGAACAGAAATAGGAACAGGAGCAGGTGGCACATTGGCCACAAACAAAAAGTAAATAATTTCTAAGTTAACAATAACAATGTTTTAGGTAAAGGTAAGGAGGGAGGGTATGTAATAATTAAGGAATCCCACTCACCCACTTGTTTCTTGATTCCTATATGATTTTCATCTGACCTAATCCCACTGCTGCCCCTTTTTTTAATCAACCATTTTATTACTACCATTCTTTAATTTAATTATATTATCTTATTAATCATTCCCAATAAATATTCTAATTGAGAAGGTCCCCTCGTCTCCATTTTTAAATCACAAAATATTACATACTAGAAAAAAGAACACTTTTCCGCATTTTTACCTAAAAGTAAAAACATGAATGCTCAATGAATTTCAATTTTGTCACCTATTTCTTTTACTTGGAACTATAAAAAAAACATTTTAGGTATAGGTAGCCTAAGAATAAAAATTAATACGTGCGTGCCAATTTTATAATTACTAATAATTTGTAGGACCGAATCCCAAATAAAGTATAGATATGGGTTTCTGCTGCGTGCCTAACTTCCTACAAGGATTTCCACTGGGGACGGAAACTAAATGTTATACCATGTGACAGCCCACATTATCCAAACGCGGTCTTATCTTTTCTGGGCAGAAACCTAATTTTTCTTAAATATACCCATTCTATTCGTTAATTTTTCATTAATTTGGCACTCTCATCCTCAACTTATGTTCAAAAGAACCACTATATGATTTCTAGGATTGGTCACAACTTGCTTTTCTCCTGGCCAACTTCTTTCTCAAAACACACACTCACTTGCCATCTTAATAACGAAAATGATCGACTACCAAATATTTTTTACTAATTTTACATAATAATAATAATAATAATATATCTTGCACGGACGAATTATCATAAATAGAGAGAGAGAGGGAGAGATGGAATGTTTGAGAGGAAAGCATAACAATAACACGCAATGCAACCAATAAGTCCCAAAGTTGCGTCATCATATATAGTTGATTAGATAAGGGCCTAATAACGCACTACAATCTGTCCCCCTCCCATTTTGTGATTATATAATCCTCGTGGGGTCCTTGTCAATATTTCTAAGAATACAGGCCCCAATTTGAAAACTTTTTAATTTGGAGGGGCCTGCATTGGCTGCTTATCATCCGTACGTTTGCACTTGAAACCCACTGCTTGTCTTGCCTTTTCCTCAAAATATATATTTATTATTTAATATTTCTACATATTTTTTAATTAAAAATAGTTGGATTATATTAAAGTTTCTGTATGGCTTTTCCATAGGAGTAATATTTTATTTATTGTTGTTATATATACCCAACTTGATTAGTGATGTAATTGGAATCAACCCCCAACTCTGGTTTCAATGATATATTATGATCATCTACCTCATTCTACATTTTAAGTCAAATTTGAACTCCCAATATTTTAAATACAAAGGAAGTAACCTAAACAATTTTATGTAATTGGGTATCAAGAACAACAACTTTATATAATTGGGTAGATTTGATATGACGTAAAAATCTGTGTTTCTAGCCTTGTCCAATCACAAATTGATGTATATCCTGTACCCAAAGCAGTAGATTTAAGGAGCATTGGCTAGCCTCTAACAATACTTAATTTAGTTAGATTTGTTTAAAGATAGTTAAGATCAAAGTGCATATACACCCAACAAATGTTAATCAAAATAATGATGTGAAATATTTTATGATTTATAATCCAAATGAGCAGCCTTGTTATGATTTAATTTTTACAGACAAATTGATATATGTGGAAGGAGGAAACGGAAAATGAAATCCCAGATATTGACAAGTGAAAGCAGTTGGCAGTACAATGATGGTACTCAGACTCAGTAGTGCAACAAAACCACTACAGTGAAATTAGGTCAGGAGGGGCTCCAAAGTGGAGCCATCAAAGCAAAGTCGTCATGCATCATTATTTCATTTTTTTGCTACCACTATCCTCACCATTACTTATAATCATTATTCTCTGAATTTTCTGTTTACAAACCAAAATAATATCTATATATTCTGTGATATTTTATATTTTAAATGTTTTTAATAGAAAATTAGGAGTATTCTTTTCTTTTCTTTTTTTTTTTTGAAATATAAGTTGCATTCATCCAAGAAAAAAATATTGGGGGACAATTTAGATCTTGTGATAATACTAACTTTGGTGAGGCAAAAACCTTCAGAAATGGAGTTATTTCTTATAATATTATAAAAAATAATAATAATTTGCAACTATACTCCAAAATGGGTAAAGTTGCAAAAATAAGGGGAGTCGTCAGTGCTACTAACGACATCAACTAAAATTAAATAAAAAATCGAGTCGTTAGTGCTACTAACAACTCACCTTAATTTTACAATTTTCTCAAATTTACGGTATTCATGCAATTTTTCTTTTTTTATAATATTTAAATAAATAAGTCCTTGAGAATGCCCCATATAGAGCAGCTTCGGCGTCGATTGTCTACAATATCTGGCGAGAGAGTAGTCAAAGGAGGTAACCAAAAGGAGCTTCACAAGTGCAAACACCGTCCGCAGCCAAAAGAATTCTTTGTGAAGAGCTTAAAGGTCTCACTTCAGTCCTCAGTTTCGTATAGATTATTAAAAATAGCATGGACTTGATGCAACCTTCATTATTAATTATTTGAAACTTAACTTCAACCCCCCCCCCCCAACCAAAAAAAAAATCAATTTTGCCAATTTTTCATGTAACTAAAAATATGTTGACAATTTTGTCGAAAATTTCTAAATTAGCATGTTACGTACATAGCACATGTGGATGTTTCATTAGAATTATTTTTAATGGGATCAATATTATCACCTTTATTTTTATAGGACTAAAACTATATATATATTATTTGCACCAAATCTGATGATATTATGGAATCTCTAACCAGTAACGGCAACATGGGAAACTGTATTATTAGAAATACATATACATATTGATTGATGAGAAAGTGTACTCACGTTCGCATATTCCTCCACACCACAACCACTCCACCACTCGAATCATTATCTTGTCTCCTTCCAAATGGTTAGACTCTACGCCCATCTATTTGCTTCAAAATATCGAAAGGTAAATGGATAATTGGAATCTTAATCACGATTAAGGCGCTCACATTTTAATTTTATATGAATTTTATTTTTGTCATTTTATCCCATTTTTATTTTATAAATTTAAAAAATTTTACATATTAAAATAAAAATAATCGAAAAAGTGAACTTGACATGACCAAAAGATCAGATTAATTGGGTTTTTTTTTGTCCCAACATGAAATTTTTAGACCTATAAGACAAATGTCAAAATGGTTTGGTACCCGACTAAAATTGTCACCTCATACTTATAGGACTAAAAATGTAATTTTTTTAAAAGTATATTTACATATTAATATAAGTATATACAAACTTCCAATTTAATTTTATCAAATTTAATTATCTTAACCACATCATGATTAGATCGCATTTATTATGTAATCTTTCAAATAATGATCACATACGGGACAAGTTGGATTGATAATTGAAAGTATCATCAAGTAATTTTTATATTAATTTGTCCGGATTAGAATTTTTGTTGTACGATCATTCTTTCTAGTACCCATAGATAAGTTAAATTTCAATATTTTGGATGGACCCCTCCACGTTGTATTTTGTATCTAAAATTTATTTATTTTTTTCTTTACGTGGGGACCTTTCATTTGTTTACAATTTCTGACGATTGATTTTTCCTTTAGTCATGGGAAAAAATTAGATGATGGAATTCGCACTCTATCAAATATGGCCATTCTTATATGCATTAATTGGCAATAGAGGAAATGTGAAGGTTTTAAGAACAAATTTGAATATTTATTTCATTTTATATAATTTATTTTTAATTAAATTAATGTATTGATAGAATTAATTTCAATTACACCAACAAATTTCAACCAAAAAAATATTGATGTATAACTTAAATAGAAATTTCTTTAGCTTAATTATATATTTATTACACGCCGTCAATTTACTGTAATAAATGTAAATATTCATTTTTTTTCTTCTCTCCAGATAAAAGAAAAAACTGTAAATCAATTGTATACATATTTCTAAGTTTGAAGATTTTGCAATAATTAAGATTGAATTTTGATTGAAATCTAATCAGAAATTTATATACATGGATGAAATGGCTTGAATTTGATCATCTCAAACGAGCAAAGACTTTAATACAACGGCACAGCGATTCTCGGCGGCTTCGGCGGCGGCATCTCCACCTCTACGGTGATATTCCCCCGCGGCGGCTCACACGGACACGGCAATGCTATGAACCTGGGAACATTATCCCCTGGCATTATAACCGGCAAGCTCTGGTTCTCCTTCCGCTTCAAATCCTAAATAATAATTCATACGCGCACCAAAATTTAATTTACAGTATTATTAGAAATCAATGTCAAAAGAATGAATTTTTACAAGGAATTAAATTAAAATACCATGTGAGCGGCGTTAGGCTTGGCGGGGCCAAGATCACCGTCGGCCTCGAGATCCGCCGCATGGAGGGAGAGGGAACGGCGGAGCTTGTCCCAGTGGTAGCAGCAAGAGAAAATCCCACTGAGGCTGAAGATGACCACAAGAAGAAGGGCAGTTCCCAGGGGAAACCCGAGGGAAGGGCGAGAGCCGCCGGCGTGGGCAACCGGAGCGTGATAAGGACTCTCCATGAGTGAATTCAGTTGTAGGAATAACAGGCGGCGATGTTCCCCTCATCCGGGGGTGCAAGAACAGCATAAACAAACAACGGTAATGGAAAAAACAGTGGGATGGTTTGGTTAAAGCGTGGGGGAAGTGAAGTGGGAATTTATAAAGAAGAGAGGGGGAGAGGAGGGGTACGTGTAAAGGTACATATGGTGTCCGGGTCATGGTACGGAAACAAATGGGTCGGTCTGCCCCACTTTACTTTCTTGCTGTTCGCCATCTAAATTTTCTTTCTGTTGATTTTTGCTAATTTGTTAGTGTGATGGGCCATTTAGTTGCAGTCTTGGTGGGCACGAAAGCTCCTTTTCATTTGCTTGATTTATGGGGAAGACAGCCAGCCAGCCTGGGTTTGAGATTTTTGGGATTTTTCAACAATATTCTTGCACTCTGTAGTTGATTTAAGATGATCGAAACTACGGTTGATTTGTCCAGTCGGTGTTTTGGATTTAGTTCGATCTCGCACATTCTTGTTCAAGAATACATCGTACAAACATCACCCAACAATATTATTCAACAACTCCGTTAATAATCCCCTACTGATAATGGGCTCGTTTCAAAGTAACAAATTAGTTGGACTCAAAATGGATTTTGTTGGTGGAACGCGAAAGCAAATGTGAAAATGTGGAAAGTTGCTGTATATGAGCTGTTCCTGTGGTTGGTATGTTGTAGGTTGCTGCTTTTCCTTGGCCCGGTTCTGATACGAGTCTCCATCATTACAATAAGGATAAAAATGCAGCTTCTGCAGTTTTTCCGTCCTATCCCTTTTTGTAATTTTGTACTGTGTGTGTGTGTGTAATAATCTCAGATTACAATTAATAGATTCTTTGTTAAAGGCGTGTGCTAATTATGAAATTAGTGATGAGTGAATGAGGAAATTAACACACATGATTATCGTGTCTTTACCAACAAACGTATGTCTTTTGTACTATAATTTCTTTACTTGAGACAATTAATCTCAGGAACAGTGATTGAGATTTGAAGCAGACACGATAACTAGTTTAAATTTCTCGTAAGTGCTCGGGAATTTCTCAAAATGTATGTGTACATGAAGAAAAGGGCATGAAACGAGATTCTTGTCACGACTCTTCAAGTTCCAAAAGGGCAGAAATGAAATATCTATCTGTATGAGGAGACTAAACAGTAGACAAGACAAACCACAATTAGAACTGCATTCACTTCACTACTATTTTAGTTTTTCTTTTTCTTTTTTTTTTGAGGTGGAGAAGGGGGGGGGGGGTTTTGAGGTGGAGAAGGGGGGGGGGGTTGTTGAGTAGGGACGGACAGTACTTTGATGTGGAAAATTTTGCAGTAAAGAAATCCAACTTTGAAACGTCTACAGAAAAAGTGACCATATAAGTTATATGATACAGTTTGTGACTCGATTTATGTCTAAAAGAATTATTTGTTCCGATTTTATCACTCACGTTTTATTCTAAAAAAAGTAAAATTATTTTTTAGAAAAATGAAAATTTGAGACTTAATAAAAGCTAATTAAACTTTTGATCGGCAATCACTGCGAAATTGCCGCTTATTAACGACATGTTGTAATAAGGTTTTCAACATTGGTACATGGACGTGCATTTTCCAAGTCCAACAGAATAAGACTGTTTCAGATTTTGAAGGAGAAGAAAGGGTAGGCGACCAAGTTTTCTTGTTTCCATCTCTCTTACGTAAGCCAAAACAAACTGATGATAACGTCAGTTGTATGATAACCATTTCCCACTTCCTTCCTCGCACTGCAATTTGCAATTTGCAGTGTTTGAGCTGCTGAAATTGGTCCACCACCAACCATGCACCCCGGCTACCCACTTGGTTACTACCCTCATCTTCTGATGTTTGGTTCATTTAATGACGTCAATTTTTAGGTTATATTATTCGACTCCAGAAATAAAAGTTTTTATCTTAATCAATTTCATCATATTTATTCAGTAAACAACACATACAAATAATAGTTACAACCACTCTTTCAATTGAACAGTAACTATAAATTACTCATCACATGATTAATCAAAATTCTACGAATTTTTCCAAGAACAACTTAATAAATCTTGTCGAACACTACTGAAATGAGCATTAGTAAAATCTTACTTACAGGCCGTTCTAAGTGATGCACCGACAACAATCTTGGAGTGGTTCATGCATTATATATACCCCACACACGACACTTGAGTTGGTTCATTTTCTATTTCAGTATCGGGAAAATCTTAAATTACGTAGTAAGTGGATTTGCTAGTTTTCGTAAGCCTTAATGGAAAGATGTAGGAGTCTGGACAAGTATAGTCTTGGTAACGCTTTATCCAGCTAGAGACCATCAAATGTAGTAATGGGTATATGGCTTCCTAGTTGCCAAGAATGGGATTGGGAGGTGAAGATGGTGGTTGCTTAGCTGCCTTCACTTTGAATGAATGCTTCGCATGCATTACTTGTGCAATAGTGCATACACCACTCCCATTTAATCTTTTGTATTTTGGGTAAAGTTTTATCCTCTTACATCGTTGCCCCTACCAAAACAGTATTCCCAAATTCGGACCACCTTTTTTTTTTTTTCAGCACAACAGATGCTACACATACTGATAAACACCAAAGTAGTTCATTATGCATAACATGAGGGGTTCCACCACAAAAGGACTTACGACCAAATAAGAAACCTAAACTAGAATTAGCTTAACAATATATCCATAGCATAGAACACAAATTACCCAAAATCCTACAGTTATAACACTGCCAAGGCATTAATATGAAGTAACCTGTCTACAGCTTCAGTGACCCCCGGACTTCACAGCATCCAGAGCAAGCTTTGCCCGTGCAGTCTTCACCTCCAACTGCCTCAGGTAGACCTCAATCTCCTCGACTCTCAGCTTCTTCCATTCTTTTTCCCCCTCGAGCCCTTTTCCGCTTTCAAAATACTCTGCCCCAATCCTCAAAATCCTCTCCTCCACAGTCACACCACCAGAATTCACACGCTTGGCTGGCAACAGACTCTCCGGATCACTATTCACAACCTTAGCTTCCTCATTTTCAACCCCATTTTCTTTCCCACTCTCATTCCCCCAAATTTTCTTGGACAACTCGTAAGCTTGCTGCTCATGTGGCTTCGAGAAGGTCCTATCCTTACCCTCCTTCTCTTTGCTCTTATTGTTCTCATACTTCCTCCTCAGGCTCCTAATCTTATCCTGCAATTGAGTCCTAGTCGCGTCCACATGCAAATTCTTCTTAATAAAATCATGAAAAGCATTCAAGTCAGCAGCCGGATCGGACTTCTTCTTGGTCACATAATCTATCATCCCTTGCAAAATCACAATCTCATCATCCTCACTCCAAAGCCTCTGGAAAAGCAATTTCTTCGAATCATCAGTAGACTTTTTCGCGTAAGTGTCGGGCTCGGCCTTTTTCTTCGACTTCTTAGCATCCTTAGTCTCCGGTTCTTTCTCTTCGGCAGGGCGTTTTGCGGCGGTGGATTTAGCAGGAGTTACGAGATCCGAAGCAATGGGCTTGGATCTGAGCTTCCTAGCGCCGTCACTGGATTTCTGTTCATTTTCCATGGGCTTGGATGCTATGGGCTTGACGTTCGGGTCTGGTTCGTCGGAGTCTGACTCCGATTCAGATCCAGATTCCTCCTCATCAGAGGATGAAGGCGGCTGCGGTTGGGGTTTAGAGGAGGACTGAGGTTGGGCTTTCTTGGGAGTTGCCTGTGTTGAGGATGAGGGCTTTTTGCTAACTTGCGCCAGATCGGGTTCGGAGTCGGAATCCTGCGAGCCAACGTCTTCAGAAGTAGCTACTTCATCTTCTTCCTCCCCTGATTCCGTTTCGGATTCGACGGGCTTCTCGGGTTCCCGATTCTTAGCCATCTTTCGAGACAGAGAGAGAGAGAGAGAAATCGGAGAGTGGTGAATTAAAATCTAGGGTTTCTCCAGAGAATATTCAGATACATACGATTTTTTGTTGACTTCGCCTCTCTCAATTATTATATAGAAAACTGAAACAGTTTCTGCAGGCGTTCCCAATTCCCATCCATCAGAACCGGTGATCCAGCGTCGTTTCACGCGCCTCCTCGTTTTTCACAGTCCTAGCGAATGCTTATAAATTCGAATCACCTTATTTCTGGGAGTTTGCAAGAGCAAAAGTGGAATCCAGAAAGATTATCAAAGTTAGAAGACAAAAACATCCCTAGAAACCCAAGAAAATTCCAGGACAATCCAAACATCTGGGTACTTTTTTTTTTAATTCATCATAAATAATTTGAATAGTACAATCGACCAAGTACTGCACCAGTAGAAGTCATGTTGATGTGGTGGATCCAAGTTTTACAGATTGTTAATATTGGTATCATATATAGTTAAAGTGATGAAATGGACATTAGTTTGATTTAGTTTGGAATTTGGAGGGGAAAGGGTAAGTTGATAGTTGATGGCTTAGTGATTTCTCTACACTTTCTCATCACCTATTACGGTTTATTTGATGAAAATTTCTTAAAAATGCACTTATAGTTAGAAGTAACGGCGTATTCAACAAGCGTTGAGCTATCTAGAAGACTCCCTCAAATTATTTAGAATATTTACAAAAAAACACAATAACTTCAATACAAATACTCTAGAACAACCACATGAACCTAAGAGAAACTAGTTTTTGGTACTTAATCTAATATTCCAATTTTACATCTCAAAAAAGACATCTATTTCAAGAATGATGAAAACCCACAAGTAAAATCATACAAGTCATTTCCAAAAATTGTGTTTCAATATCTTAAATTCATTATTTGTCAGAATTAAACAGCTGGGCCCTTTTTCTTTTTCCTTTTTCCTCGAAAGGGAAAAGGTTAAAAGTTACCAAAATGTTATCATATCTTGTGGATTAGCACTTGGTGTCTGTCAGGCAACTTTTGGGGCACAAGTTTTGTTCTATATCCTCTGGTTTTCAAAATCTGAATCATCATTAGCTTTGGGTGGCCCCCCACAACTTCACTCCTATAACCAATAATCTCATGTCTTTTTCCACCCTATAAATGGAACAACTCTAAAAAAAAGTAATTTACTTTAATTAAATTTAAATCAAGTTGGGACAAAGTTAGAAATGGGCCTTTGGGGGAAAAGGCAGTGGTCCGGTCCGTTTCTGTTAACAAACTGGCCCGGCACATTCAATTAGCGGATGGGACACACTCGTTGTGAATCAAAGTAAGGACGACAACTTATATAATTATGTGAGGAAGATAATGGAGAGATACAATAAAAAGCTGGATTTCTTAGAAATTTGTCCAATTAAAATGATTTATAAGTGATACTTTTTTTTTTAAGTTTTTACAAAATAGTGAATGAAATAGATGTAATGGATCCCTTTTTTAAAATTATAATCATCAGGGTTTTTTTTTTTTCAGATTATAATAATTGAAAAAAACTTATAACGAAACCTAGGACATGGTATCTATCTCATCCCATGGGCCATGGTCCTAATGAAGCCCATAGGACGAAGCTGAATCCACCCTCAAGTGCGCCTCCTAACCCAGTGGGCTTCCTACCA
Source organism: Sesamum indicum (assembly GCF_000512975.1). Lineage (NCBI taxonomy): Eukaryota > Viridiplantae > Streptophyta > Magnoliopsida > Lamiales > Pedaliaceae > Sesamum > Sesamum indicum. The sequence continues at coordinate 4,606,354 of NC_026159.1, read as the reverse complement.
TTCTTTCTAAGTTGTAGTATTTTGAAATTAACTAATTATTTTTCTCATACACAGACCCTCTGAATTTATTTATATATATATATATATGTTATAAAATAACAGAGAATTAAATTGAAACAACTGCTCATCCAAATTAAAGAAAAATAAATAAATAGAAGCTAAGGTATGAATATGACCTTACCCCAAACCAAAAGTTTCAGACAATAATAAATTTGCCATGTCTGAGTGTCAGTGCGGCCACGGCTATTTAAGCCTGGGTGTGGGCGGGTGGAGTAGGGCTACATAACGTGTCAGCTAATTATTGGGTGAGGAGATGAATGGGAAAGTGTGCAAGTCTAGAGAAGTAGAACCCATTTCATTGGGCATATGTAACTATGGTTAGTTAATGAGTTAGAGTTGGGATTAGGAAGGGTGAGAGTGAGCCGGGCGAGGGCGAGCGGCAAACGCGGAGGTCCACCGCCACCGGCACTGGGTCCCTATGTCCTCCCACAACCCCACATCATCTTCCTCCATCCCACTTATTTCATTCTTATTCAAACTTTCCATTATTTCCTCCCCCACCTCATTTTTATTCTTTCAACTTTTTATTTTTATTTTTTAAAGTTATATCATACAAATTAAGAAGTCTTACTTGCACTATCTCATTTTTGGTTTATTTTTAAAACCATCTAAAATTTTTTTTTGTAAATTTGATTTAATGGGACTGCGGTTTCATATTTTACGCATACGATTTATGTTTATTGTATAGTAATTTATTATTTTCTTTGAATATATTATTTGGTTTTAAAATTATTTATGTATTTGTTTAGTTTTTAATATTTAATGTATATATTATATTTGATATAAAATATGTGAGGCTTAATGTTAAAAAAGATCAAAATACTTTTCTATAAAGCAAAATTTTTACTCGAGATCAAGATTCATGTGTTACACTCAAGTTGGGTCACGTTTAGTTCACCCCGATCCAATGACTCGGAATTTAGCATTCAATATTATATTTGGGGGTTCAAATCACGCCACATGGATGCGTATATACCCCCACAATAATTTCAAGTAACATATATTATTTATTGCACTAAAATCGACCTCTTATATTTTCTTTTGATTTCAGTTTACTAACTTAAATATTGAATAATTATAATTAGAATATATTCATTATCAAGAGATTAGTGTTTGGATTAAGTATGGAATTTGAAGTGTAAATATAGTAGTTATATGGGAAGAAATTAGGTGGGAGTGACGTAGGTGGACTTAAATGGGGAAGAATTGAGGAATGGGGTAAGAAGAAATTTGCAGACATTAATGGTACGAGTTGAATAAAGAGGAAGCGTGCAAAGGGTAAGTGGCAGCTAATCATTCTTGTTCCACTTCCACCATTACCAATTACCAATTACCAATCACCAATCATCTCTATTTCTTTAATTATCCCCTTCAATACTTTATTTAACATCTCATTTTTTTAACAGATGGGATGCGGTTCTTATATTATTAGATACATTCAGATTTTAAAATTGATTCAATAATATATGGATAAATTTCAAATCAATAAATATATTTAAGTCGAATGAAAAATTATATATTGTTATAAAGTACCTACATTTATAAACTCGAATTTATAATTTTGTAATTATAATATCTCAATTTTATCATTGTGCAATACCCCGTTGACCCTCATTTAAATTGATTTTAACAAAAAATAATATGAAAAACGATTTTATTAAGTTATGGAGGGAGGCATCAAGATAAGGATGAAAATAATTGAAGTTCAATTTAGGGGCATGTAAGAAGACAAAAGATTTTTTTAAAGAAAAGGGAAATATTAATAATTAGAAGAGAAAAACTAGGTAATATACATACAAGTACCAAAGGTGTAATTTATGAATTAATTTAAAAATAATATATAATAAATAGGTGGGGTGGGGTGGGGGGGAGGGGGGTCAGCAGGCGACAAATCAAGTTCAATTGCCGCTTTCTTGTCCCCCCAAAAAGAATCACAAAATTCTCACCCCCTGTTTTCCTCTGTCCCCTCCTTTCCCTTCCTCTTCCCAATCAATACTCTTTGCGTGACTCCACCCTTTTCCATTTCCCTTTTTGCCCTTCCCCTTTCTCTCTTTTTTTTTTTTTATATTATATTTCTAATTAGATTTAGTCACATGAAAATTACATTCATGATGCGACTAATATAAAAAAAATAATCAATCACATAAAAAGTATATTATATTTATTATATAATCGATTTGATTCGATGAAATTTAATTTGTGAAAAAAAAATCCTACACTTTATACTTCAGTAATTCACAATAAAAAAAGAAAATAAATCTCTAATTTCTATTTTTCCCAATATAATCCATTGGAGGTGTAAAAAGAAGAATATAATCAATTGAAAAGAATATTTTCTAATAAATTATTTTTATTGAAAAAAATATATAATGATAGGAGGGTAGCATTTTAATTGAGGAGTGGAGGGTAAATGGGGGAGCGACGACAAAGGCTTATCATGGAGTTGGTTTGAGCAGCAGGATTCTCTGAGGAGGATAAGCAACATTCCATGTGAAGAGAATACCACGTGGGGCCGGTGCCTGGGGCACTTTCGTCAATTCCCAATCATCATTTCCACTAATTTGACGGTCATTTGGGCCAAACATACACCTCTACACCTTCACTTCTCTTGCGCCAAAAATTGTCACATTTAGTAATCTAATTCCAATGCCTGTTGTTATCCCTCAATTACCGTAATGCCCATGTCCATAATAATATTCCAAACATATAGTTAAAATTATGACGTCAATTAAAAATAACTAAAGATATGGTTTTTACTATTATGTAAAATAAAATAACGTTACATAAAATTAATCTTTTTGGTTGAACATCTTTTTTGATAATCTTTTGGACAATTTATTTCTAAGAAACAATATACAATATTTAGTCATGAGTTTTTGTCACATCTTTATTATTGATCTTTTATTATTTTTTGAGTCATCGTATGCGTGTTCATAGCGTATCTGAAAAATATCGTACCATGTTCGAGTACTCAACATTAGTACGACTCCTTCCAATAGTATCATCAATACATTGTAGTAAATTTTGAAATGGATATGTAATTTTGAAAAATTGAGTCTTTCTAAAGTTTAGAAAAATTGGAATCTTTCACAATTCGGACAAAATTTGAGGAAAAAACTCGCCGCACATGAATTATTCTCGCAACGTAAGAAAAATTGTACGACAACATAAATGTAATAAGTAGAGAACATTGAGGTGGTTTTTGTAATATGCCAAAAAAACAAGGGAATCCCTCCGAATCTCAGCAAAGGCACGACTGCCTTGTTTTTTACCAAAAAATCCAAAAAAGAAAAATCTGCCCCCTTTTCTTTTAATAAAATTTTTTACTGAGCTTTCATTTCATCAGGTAAAATGCCTTTTTCCTTGAAACAAAAAAGAGAAAGTACCCAAGTCAAAAGGGGCCAAGAGGAGGGGCACATTTGCCATTACAAACTTATACAAGGGCGATTACGTAATTCAACAGACAATGCCAGAAATTTCTAGGCAAGAAGCAGAACACTGTCCTCAAGAAACTGTAAAAAGGCATAATAGGCTGTCACCATTTACCAACCTGCAAGAACGACAGGTAATTATATTTCTATGCACGACCTCAACGGCCAGGATTTGAGTTCCTCAATCAATCCCAGCCGTTGATGGAATCCTCGTAAAAGCTAAAACTTTACGTGATGTAATTCCGATTTTGCCCCTGATTTGGCGTTTTTTAATTTTACACTCGTGCTGAGCTTCGAGTTTCTCGGCCAAAGAAAAACAAAGACAGCTCTTTCTCTCTCTCGCGCTTGCTTTTGTTTTTAGCTTTCTGCTTGAATGGAGGGGCCTTAAAAATATTCTCTCTGCGTTGCGTCGTCCCCTGCTTTTCCTACAGTTTGTTAACGCAAAGCTCTGAATCTTCATCTTCTTTTAAGCTATCTTTTCTTGTTGCTGCTCTTGATAAACTGATCTTCAGGTATGTTCTTGTGCACATGCAATTTTTGTCAGCTAACAAATCACTTTTTCTTTTTCTTTTTCCTTGTGTTATGGGACTTGTTTTTCTAGTTTGAGCTTTGTAAAATAGAGCTTAGATCTTGCAAAATTTTGGCATTCTTGTTTTGTTTTTTTTTTATGTTTTTCGAAGTATGAAAATGGTTTTGCAGCTATGCGTCTGTTTTTTTCTTCTCCTTCTTTTGTGGAGTATGGTTAACATTTTTATTCTTTAATGGGTTGTTTCTCCGTGTTTAACGATCTTCTAAGAGGTACTAATCTGGGCTCTGTGTATTTTCTCATATTTTTCATTTTTTCCCATGCAAAAGTTGAAAACTACCTAGTTATGAAAAAAATTGTCAAGAATGTATTCTTTTTCCTGCTTTTCCTTTCTCATCTTCTTGTATGACGATATGCATCCCCCACTTGTTGTAAAGAAAGGAGCTTTGTATATGGTTTTGGTGGGGGTGGGATTATGAAAAGATCGAAGTATTTGTTTGTGTTTACAACCCTTTTGTTTTGTGGTGACTGATACAGAATGGTTTCTGTTTTTCCTTTTCACTGTGCTCTGTTGATTCAACTGTTTGTTTGCTCAAAACCCTCAACGATTTTAGTATTTGTTTCGTTAGGAGTTTTCCCCTTGTTTCAATTTTTGTCCCTGGTAACTGAGACGGTTCTTTTCAAGAATTATTCTATGTCTAAAGGTTTAAAGAAGTGAGCGTTTTATAGGGTGTCTTTCAATAGTTCTGCCAAAATCTAGCAATCAGCTTGTTTATTAGACCGATCTTTACCCTTTATTGAACTTGTGATACTCTGCTAATCAGTAACTATTATTTCAAAACCAGCACGATTCTGGGAGTTTCATTCTTATGGTGTGGAACCTACTTCTAATAGTGATATGGTAGAACCATATCCTCTTTCTGACTTGTTCCGGGACTGTTGATCATTAGTGGTTGTTAGGATGGAATGAATAATTTTCTTTTGTTATTTGTTTAAGAATTGACTTCCTGCCGTGATACTCTTATTAAGTTGACAAAATTGGAATAAGAGCACAGGATCAGGATCTTCTAGTATAATGTGTGTCCTGTTTCTGGGTTTTGAGCTGATCTTGGGTAATGAATTTTCTGATTTGCAGATTTTAGCGGCATTGTACAAAAAATTTAACTTGATGTCTCCACCACTGTTGGGGGTTGAGGGGCAAGATCAGTGTAATGTCTCTTTGATGGCTTCTTCCGCATCCGTAGACACTGTTTCTCAGAATGGCTTGGGTTTGAAAGAACGCAACTATCTCGGATTGTCTGATTGTTCTTCGGTGGACAGCTCTGGAGTCTCAAGTGTGCCTGAGGAAAACAAGAACAATTTAAATCTTAAGGCCACAGAACTGAGGCTTGGTCTTCCTGGATCTCAATCCCCTGAACGTGATCCAGACTTCTCCCCACTTAGCTCAGTGAAGCTTGATGAGAAGCAGTTGTTTCCATTGGTTCCTTCTAAGGATGGAATCTGTTTACTATCACCAAAGACCGTTGTTTCTGGAAACAAAAGAGGCTTTGCAGACACTGTGGATGGATTTTTGGAATCCAAAAGCACCATCTTTACTGAAGGAAATTGGATTTTTAATGCTGCAGGTTCTGATACGGGATCAAAATTAGCTGGTAATATGCTTTCCCACAGGTCATCTGGGACTCAGTCGACCATTAAAACAGATGTGCCAGCAAAAGCATCACAAGAATGTGACAACAAGATAAATGGTTCTAACACCAATAGTGCACCTGCTGCCAAGTGAGTGTGAAAGCCCTTAAAGATAACAGAGAAAATATTCAGATAGTATTGTGGATTGTAGTTGTTCTGCTACTAAGATTGAAATTTGTTATATTGTCTGCTTTGAGTTGCAGAGCACAGGTTGTTGGTTGGCCTCCCATCAGATCTTTTAGGAAAAATACCTTGGCGTCGACCTCAAAGAACAATGATGAAGTTGATGGTAAACCAGGTCCAGGCACCCTTTTTGTCAAGGTCAGCATGGATGGTGCTCCTTATCTGAGGAAGGTGGATTTAAAAACGTACTCCACATATCAAGAACTTTCTTCTGCCCTTGAGAAAATGTTCAGCTGTTTCATCATAGGTATGCTGTTTCTTATAATCTAGTTTCCAGATTTAGAACTTACAACACGATATGACAGTCTTCTGGGTTCAGGTCAATGTGGATCCGAGGGAGCTCCGAGCAGGGAAACGCTGAGTGAGAGTAAGTTGAAGGATCTTATTCATGGATCAGAATATGTGCTGACGTATGAGGATAAGGATGGGGACTGGATGCTTGTTGGAGATGTCCCATGGGAGTAAGTTTTTTACTGTCCCTGCTCTGCAGTAATGGCTAATATCAATCAGTCCGCTGAAGGAGAGGCATTAGCAATTGCTGCTTCCTGCATATTAGTTCTAGTGTGAAACAAGTATGATAAAAGGGAAGCTGCCCTATTTAGAGAAGTATAATTTGCTAGAGGGAAACCAATAACTAGTTATTTAGTATTTGAAGTAGTCTATTGCATGCTTTACCAAGGGCTCTTTGCTATTAGCAGTGCTATCTGTTATCTAAAGTAACATTTCCTAGTACTTATCAATTAAAAGTGGAATTTTACCCATTAGTATGAATAGGACAGATGACGCCATCTTCCATAGACACACTCAACATATGTAATCTTTTTCCCTGTCTTTATGTTAATTGTTTGATCCCTCTTTATATATTTTTCTGAAATTATAGACCGCAATGTTATAAGAATCATGTATTTTCCTACTGATCACCCCACCAGCTTCACAACAGTCTTAAAAGTCCTTTGATCTTTCTGAAATACCCACAAGAATTACCATCAAAGTTACCGGAGGCAATTAATAGGTCTATTTTGGGCCTTTCATCAGTTTGACAGACATATAAGTTTCAACACCTCAGTTGAGTTAGACGGCACATGTTAAATTTTATTTTTATTGATTGTTTCTCACCATCACACTGTTACTGATAGATGTTGCTGTTTCAGGATGTTCATTGCCTCGTGCAAGAGGCTCAAAATTATGAAAGGTTCTGATGCTATTGGATTAGGTAAGCATTTTGTCTGATGCTGTCTGTGCCTTTGTAATCTTTTAGCCTTGTTCAAGCATGCTGGCTCCTCAAGTTTTCAATAATGTCCAAGAAGCACATATGTAGACAATTTGATTGGTTAAAGCATTATATTCATATTTCTCTATCTTGTTTGCATGCTTCCCGGTTCCTGGTGATTAGTTGTATGAGGGAAGTCTCATTGTATTCCTTTCGATTTACAGCTCCGAGGGCTGTTGAGAAATCAAAGGTCCGGAACTAGCTCTAAATGAGAACCGTCTCTTTCATATGACGATGGACAGAAAAGCAGATGAATATATAGCGCTTGACTCATCAGAGTGGCTTGTTGTCAAAGATCACGTTTTCGGTGTTATCTCACTGTTCTTTGCGTGAAATCTGTGTCTACATCTTTACTTTATCCGAATCTCCCCTATTTTTAGTTGGCACAATAGTTATACTAAATATTTGCCAAGTTCTTCATACTTCTCTATTGGGATGAAACTTAAAAACTTTGTATTGATGAATGTGTGTGATCTAATACTTGTTAGATATGTTTCCAACTACTGTTTGGATCGGCTGCACTGTGATTGTGTATTGCTTTTGTTATAGAAAGTTAATATTTCCAGTTGAAGCTGGATCTATCTGACACTGATTCAACAAGATATTTGGCAGGCTACTAATGTAAACTGGTTGTTTCTGCTGTTAGGCTGCTCACGGCTCTCCTAAGAACACAAGCTTCTCTGTATCGTGTGCCTAAATTAATAATCTTGGATTGTAATTTAATCGCCAATCATCTGTGTACTTCTATTAGCAGAATGATTGTTTAAAAAAATGCAAGAATGTGTCGTGCAAATTCTTGACCCGAAATTTGGTCTGATTTGATTTGACCCTGGAATACATAAAATTTGCAAAATAGCACAGTTTGGTGTTCCATGTTTCTGTCCTGTAACGATTAAATTATGGTAAAGACGTGCTTAAGGTTCTAATTTATGATGTTAAAGTTAAGGGTTTTTAGCTTTGTTAATTGGGAGTGTTAGCTTCTGCTACATCTCATACGCCAATCCCTTCATCAATACTCACTTCCCAACTTTCCCATTGTAAACTTGTCTTTCTGAGTGCTTTTCATTGTTAGGATTAGAATTATTGTTAGGATAATTACACTTTCCTTCCTTTTCTTAAGGTTTGGTGTAATTATATATGGATTTCTTATAATTTGAGAAATTATATTTAGCACTTTTGAGGTTTACTTTCGTCTAACAAATAAGTCATTTTGTTAGTCAAAATTTATTGAGTTTTGTCGATATTAACAGAAAAAAAAAAATTGAATGAAAATTAATATTTCGATTGATTAATTGTACATTAAACAATCTTTTTAGGACTAAATTACTAATATAACGATGAAGATATACCTTCTCATATGCATTAACACGTGAAAATAAATGAGGGTAATTTGGTCATAAAAATATCTATTTGACTTGCAATAAGTTAGTAATAAGTCAATCAGGAATTAATATAATTAAATTTTTTTGATTTTTTTTTATAAATATAAGCAAATTTAGTAAATTTTGATTAATAGATGAACTTATTTATTAAGATGAAAATTTGTTTCAGGGTACTAGATATAATTTTTTAAATTACAAAATCTTTATATATAATTACAATAAATTTTAGAAAAGTAAACTGTAATTATTCCTTCTTGTAAATAAGCAGTGCGGTTCCCCTTTTTGCCCCGTCGCCCGCCGGGTCCGTGTCACTGATCAGGCAGATATCTGGTTGGGTCGGATAGACATCTTGATGAGTTGTAGCCTGATATTTTTGACTTATGAAATTAGAGGGAAAAATGTTCTCTTTGATTCGCCATTTTCTTGATAAATTAAAAATGAGGGCTGCCCACCAATCATTTCCTCATCAGTGCAATGCTTAATCATCAAACTCACCACATTTAACAACTAAGACAGTGCATATTTTTGCATTGTTTGCTTGGATTCAATGATATATGTAAACTCTTCAGTGGGATTACAGTGTTGTCTCTGTTAAATGGTTTGTAATTCACCTGACCTGCGACTAAGTTATTATCCTGTTTTATAATATATTTGTTTTACGATTTTGTTATGAAAAAACATATTGTTCAAACCTATTTTTTGCAACTAGCGGCCCACATCTATAAGTTTGACAAATCTATTTCGAGCCTGGCTAAGGTCAAAGATGATGCGAGGTCTACAAGGTGTTGGCGGATCATTAAGTCGGTAAAGTTGTATTCGAGACAATCTACAATGCAAATATTTTGTGCCCACAATACACAATCATGACTTGATGGGCTTCATCCCAGTAAGAATCCTTTGATATGTTAACTAAAAAATAATTATTTTTTAAAAAAACAATGGTATTCTACTCTTCCACTAAAACAAAATATTGTCAAATTGATGTTGCATAACAAGAAGTTCCATTAATCTGTATTAAAGCCAACTATAACAAAGTTGGACATGAAATCAACCTGACCCACATAAAAATACGTGGATTCTGATCCTGATCCTTATATGCATTTCCCATACTCACAAGAACCAAGAGATAACTACAAAAGTGCAAGTGCAGATACTGAACCTCAGGTCATAAGACATAATCATGTGCATAATCTTAACTAGGCTATTTCAGGGTGCCTGCCATATCTTCTTACCACCTTTTACCACACAACTGATTATGTGGGCTCAACCCTAATGATCCCAACAAAGAACTGTAATTTTCCTCCGTGGTGGAGATTAACTTTAAGTAGATGACAAAGGTGTAAGGATTGATTGATTGATTGATTAGTATTGATATATCAAGCTGGAATACTGCTTCATGTGTTTCTGATTGTTTCAACTTTTTGCTCCAGACTACTAACAAGAACTACCTTCCAAGATTTTGCTGATCACATGTACATGTTCCCACCTATTTTACTGAACAACCTGCACTAAGACTAAGATGGCAACTTTTTTAGATTACAAGTGAAAGTAATAATACTGAAAATTTCCCTTTTTCCCCCACTTGCAAATTTAAGTTTTAACCGCAGCCGAAAAATGATAATTATTTATATTTAATAAAGTACGTTAGCAACCGCGCAGGCATTATTTTCTACGAATATACAAGCAAGATAAGGGCATGTACAAATTAAATAAACAGTTGTTGTAAAATTACTAATTCATGAGGAACATGGATATAGGAGTGATGGATGTTAAATGGTTGTCAGACGCGTGCATGTTTCTTTCTTATTTGGCTGTAGACCCTCACGGTCTGGAACATTGTACTCCTTCCTCACCATTTCATTAATCACGTCTAACAACTATAACAATCAATACATAACGTACTCCTTTCCATCTACATATGCTCCCTACGCTGCCACATTGCCTTGCTCCCTGCCTAGTGTTGATTATAAATATCAAACCCTTGGACCTTTTACTTCCGGTCTCGGTCCCAGCAGCTCGTTTTCCTGTAAAACTCCACGCGTTCCCTCAGCCACCCTATTCTTGTAAACGGATATCTCCGCTAATGTCAGTGTCTTAATATTAATCCTGGATGTAATGGTAGTTGACGAAATGAACTGATAGGTAGAAAGCGAACGAAATATATGCAAAAGTAGTAGGATTTGTCGTAGCAAAAACTCTTCGATGCTTCAGTTATTTTTTAGTTTGATCTACCGGATTGATTTTCAGATCCTGAGCCTCAGATCCACCTGTAGCTATTATTCTCAATAGTTGCTAAAAAGATTGTCCGAGGTGAATGCATGCACTAATTAAAGCCCGAAAGAGATGGCTAATTGCGACTCAATCACTACCTAAATCGTGATCGAGACTCATTGTAATTATGGCACATGGTGGGCAACTTGTGTGTCTTGAATTTTCTTGATATTTTGCTCCGACTAAAATCATAAATTCGTGTTGTGCCAAAAAAAGCTCCATTTTCAATCTACATTAATAGCTATTGGTGGTCGAGTTTTCTAACTATTTCTAGATTATTACGGACAGTGTCTGCAATAATTTAAGTGCTTATCAGTACCTATGTATGTATGAAATTCCATATATTTGAACAAAAAGAAATGGTATCACCTGTTCGATTACTTTGTTATCCCTTAAAGTTTGATGAAACGCATAGAGACATCATAATCAAGGTTTCGGCAAGTGAAATTATTTGGTCCTAAAAGGTTGAGGCAATATTATTATATATATATATTTCTTTTTTTTTTCTGTATTTTGAGCTATAAAAAATGAAAATTGGAGCTTTCATCAATCTCCTCTCTCCAATTGATCTTCCAGCTTTCCATGCCCACAAAATTATATTGTCCTTGCATTTATCTGAGGTTTGGGGGACCCTTTGCATCACTTTTTTGCATTATACTAAGAACTTTACACCACTTTAATCATCGTTTTCGAGTAAAATATGGGAACATTCATCATCTTCTTCACTTTCTTCATTAATATACTTATAGTGGTATAATTTGAATTTGGGGAAAAAGAGGGGGGGAGGGGTTCTAAGACCCTTTTCCTCAAATTAACCAAAATATTTATAATTTTAAATTAGTGCAACTGTTGATTGAAAAATAAAAAAAAAGAAAAATTATATAAAAATAGGGGTCCATATCTGGAAAAGAAGATGGTGGGCGAGGAGCATTACATCTCTAAATTGAGGTAGTCTATTTGTGGTGTAATTATTGAGCTAGTTGGTGAGGATTCTAAGGGTTATTGAGCTCACAACATGTGCTACAATAATGACAACATTTCAACTACTATACCTATCTCATCTCATTATTTATATATATATACCATCCGTATTGAAAATCACACCATTTGCCTTCTCAATTATCTTATTACTATTATTATTATTTAATTCACTCATATAATAATGATATGGTTGCTTTACTATAGTGGGTATTTCTCCAAACTTTCTATATTTTCTAAGATTTGTGGTATCGTACGTCAAATCCTCTCCATTCAAGAATATATGATTTGTGAATAGATGCTTTTCTTTCTTTTTCTTTTTCTCATTAGTGAAAATAAAGAAAACAACGATCAACATAATAATTTTCTTTGAACAAATATTATATAGACTATTTCATGTTGCTGTAAAGTATTTAACTTAAATCATAATTAATATTCAAATCATGAATACGTCAATACCGAAATTAATACAAAATAAACTTAAATTGTGTACTTTTCTATGATCAGATTTTGGCGTGAGATACTACAATAACGGATTTGCATTTAAATTAATTTGGTCCCCTGATTATCTTAGCGTACATTTAAATTAATGAATTTGAATTTTTTTAAATTCGAAGAACTTCAACCATTTTCTTGAACTATATGTTCTTGAATGCTAATAAATTTCAAATTTCTTTTATACGAAACCCTTTAAATCTTTCATTAAAATCATTTTTACGAATACAAATAGACGAACATATACCTTATTGTAAAGATTAATAATATGTAGGATCATACATACTCAAGTTGATGCATGTTAGACAAAGTGGTTTAAGATGTTGGTAATATGGGGTGATGCATTTACTTGTTTAAATTTTGAAGTATGATTCTTAAATGCAATCATCATCCTAATTGTCTGTATTATGAAAAAGGAGACTGAGAAGAAAAAGAGTAAAGAGGAGGACATTGGCACTTTGTTTTCTTATTGCTTTACATTAATTAATTATTTAGTGAGTGTCCACATCACATGTCCATTTATTTGTCTAGATCAGGTGCATTGGGATATTCCCACTCCCACTAAATTAAACCTTAATCAATTCTTCAAGTCAAACACAAAATGGGGTAGGTTTTGGCGATCACATTGTAATCTTTTTTATTTTAATTTATAATAATATAGGTTAATTAATAATTAGAGAAGGTCCAATTAATACACACAGCCGTTGTAAATTAATTAATGAGCAATCCGAAATGATAATCCTAATTTTAATTAATTATATTTGAGGTATGGTCAAAGTGTCCATCATGTGTTGCTGTTAAGAGAAAGGAATCCATCATGTTGTTCATCCCAGAACAAAAGCTTTTAATTTTTGTTTGTTTAAATTTTAATGCCCGAAATCTAGACACTACTTTTAGAAAAAGGTCATTTTCATTTAATAATCTACCAAAATTGTTTCACAAATAACTCATATATTCGCAGTTTTTCAAGAAACACTGGATTTTGATCAATTGTTCCAGTGCTAGTCTGGTCCCTGTGTTTCTATCTTAAATAGAGTAAAATATATTTGGTATTAGAGTTTTTTTCATTAATATTACTTTAGTATCTCACTAATTTGCAAATGATTCAATTGTCTTTATTGATGTTACTTTGTTACCTGAATAATTACAAATGACTTAATTAGTATTCGAATTTTATCATTAATATTATTTTAATACCCAATTCATTTTTTTGAGATAATTACACTCCCTCCCCTGAGATTTGATGTAATTACATATAAATTCTTTATAGTTTGCAAATTTACATCTAGCACTCTTGAAATTTGCTTTCGTCTAACAATGAGTCCTCCCGCTAGTCAAAATTTATCGAGTTTACTGATATTAATAAAAAAATTGAATGAAAATTTATATTTACCCTTGATTGACTCATTACTGATTTATTGAATGTTAAACGAATTTTTTCGGACCAAATTACTCTTATATACATCTTCAAATGCTTTACTGAGTGAAGGCGTATAAGGTTAATTTGATCATAAAAATTTACATGATCTGCAATAAGTCAATCAAGGGTGTTATATGTAATTTCTCAAATTACAGTGGGTGTATGTATAATTACACCAAACCTCAGAAGAGAAGAGTGTAATTATCCCTTTTTTTATTTTAATTTTGATATTATATTTTTAGGTAATAGTCATTTTACCCTTAGGTATTAGAATAAAAAATAAAAAATATTAAGAAATAGAATTTGCATAAACTTCTGTGAACGCATGTTGTCTTTATTTAAATTAATTGACTTTCATTTCATATTTGATTACCAAAATTATTATATTTTAGTATTAACTATTTTTTTATACTTTCTACTATCTTTATTTTTTAATTTATATAGAAAAACTCATTATTGAATAATTTATATATATTAATGGTCAGATCCTAAATATAATTTTTCAACGTCAAAGGTTGCGTTTAATTTGGACATTGGAATTTGATTGCAAAACTTATTTAGATTCAAAAGTTTTAATTTTGGATTATAAATTTTTAAAATGTAGAACGCGAAATCAATTTCTCTATGGTTGAATGTGTTTTGAACTTCACTTTTGATATAATTAATTATTAAGTACTGAGCTTTCTCATAAAAGTACAATACTCAAATGTAAAATCTGAATGTCAAATGCTTCAAATTTATTAACTTTTTATTCAAAGTATGCTATAATTGTTATTTAATGTTAAAATGATCATTACATAAAAAAGATAGTATTAAAAAAAATTAATTGAATATTAAAATGATATTAATAATGAATTGTGGATATCAAATGAATGATTTATAATTATTATATAGCAACATGGTATAAATAATAAAATTTGAATGCTAATTGGGTCATTTATAATTCCTTGAGTATAAATACGAAATTTATTCCATCCTAATATGACCGATCAGTCTCTGAAATGAGCTGTTTAGAAATTGGAAGTGAAGTTGGTTTCACATTTCAAAATTTAAGTTACCAAAGTCTGCAATTATTATAAATATTTTAAAAACATTAGAGTTTGATTATGTAGGTTACTAATTAATTTTATTTTTGAAAAACAAAATTGAGATATTATTGACAAAGATTAATAAGTATATACCACTTCCACAAATTTAAATAATTATTTCATATGTTAAATAATAGAGAAATAAAAAATGTGAATATTGTGGGGCCCAAAGCGGACATTCCCGGCCGGCGGGTTTTGTCGGTAATGAGAGGCAGAATGGGGGGGTTGGGTCTGAGAAGGGCGTTTTAGTAATTGAATGCAGTTGAGAAATATAATTAAAATATTTTTGGAAGGTAGTAAAAAGGTAAGGTGTGTCCTTGTCGTTGAGTGTTGTGAAGCAGAGCAGAAGAAGCTTGCATGTTATAGTTAAACCTCGGTACTCACCACACGACGACGTTCTGACTTTGCATTTACTGCTTCTGATCCCCCCCTCTGTCACTGTCCCTGGTCCCTGTCCCTTCCCCCACCACCCAATCCACCTCTCTCTCATTTAATCACAGACATCATTACGCAATTAATTAATTAATTAGGATTTGGGTGAAATTATTTGACGCTAATTACTCTTTGCACTTATTGGAAGCAATGAAGAAATGAAAATTTCACTGTTTCAACTTTTACTGTGGGATGGAGCGTAACAACAATTTTACACTCCATCAGGGGGCGGTGCTGCAGACGGTAAGTTTTTGCAATTTCCCAGGAGGAGGGAATTTTGCTTTGGACTTTACTCAATAAATTAAAATCAGTATTTTCTTTTTTGTTAATTATAAATAGTGTTAATTATATCTACTTGATATATGATTTATTTGTCACAAATTAATTTTTTTATAAATTATTATACTATCCTCTTCTGAAATTTGGTGTAATTATGCGTAAATCTCTATAATTTGATAAATTATATCTAACGTTCCTGATGTTTGCTTTTGTCTAACAAATAAGTCCCCCGTTAGTTAAAATTCACTAAATTTGCTGATATTAACAAAAAACTGAATAAAAATTGATATTTACCCTTGATTGACTTAAAACTGACTTAGTGCAAGTTAAATAATATTTTTCGAACTAAGTTACCCTGATAACGATGAAATACCTCCTCACATGCATTAACGTGTGAAGACGTATGAGGATAATTTGATCATAAAAATACTTATTTGGTCTGCTATAAATCAGTAATAAGTGAATTGTGGCTAAATATAGATTAATTTTTTTTTTGCTAATATCAATAAATTTCGTAAATGTTGGCTAACGGAAAAACTTATTTGTTAGATGGAAACAAACCTCAAGAGTGCTATATGTAATTTTTCAAATTATAGGGTATTTATGTGTAATTACATAAAATCTCAGGGTAAGAGAGTGTAATTATCCTTTATATATATATATATATCTATATTGATATTTTAGGAAGTATATGTTTGATTCTTTAAAAAACTACACACGCATTTATCAGAAATGCCAATATTACTAATTGTTGTGAAAATTATATTATCCATGTTGTATATCGGTATATTATTAATGTGGGTGTAGATTATAAGTTTTGAAATTATTGTCCATCTTTTCATATTAATATAAGTAATTATATTCTTGGGGCGCTTATAAAATGTTAAATTTTATTTAAAATATAAAATATTGAAATAAAATAAAGTTGTAAAATATATAATATGGATGAGGTTGTTAAAATTTTAACAATAAATTCAGTACTCTTTATTTTTTTTAAAAAAATAGCTTATATGCTCTTACCATGTTATCTTAAAATTCATGAGTGTTATTATTTATCTAAAATAACTTATCGAATATGTTATAAAATATTTAAAGAAATTATAAAGTTGTCCGAACAACTTTTTAATATGAAAGTGTCTTTAATATCTTCTATATAAAATAAGTATACTGAATTACAAATTGATAAATGTATATTAATATATTTATTTGGTCAGCATCACGTGTACGTGTACTGCTAATTTTATTAAAAGGAAAAATAATAAAAGTATTGATAACTCACAATTATTTGTAGATAATAAATTCTACATGAATTTTACCACACCAATAATTTTGATCGTGAAGAAGACGGTGGAGAAAATAAAATAGGAGTACTAAACGGAGGGTAACGGCGTGAAGGATGGGAATGTGGAGGAGTAAAGAAGCTGAACAACACGTGAGTACGCATACAGCCTACTGACACTGTCAAAACACACTCTGTTATTGTTAATTGTCAAATCGGGCCAGGGTGGGACTGAAGGGGCAGGGTCCGTGAATTGCATTTTTGTAACGTCCTTCACTCCTACTGTGAATGGGCGCCTTTTTCTCTCCATTTTAAAAATACATCCCATTTTCATATTTCGATATTTTTTTAAAAAATTTTATTTTATTTTCACCACAAATAATTAAATTTGATATAAATTATTTTGTGGACCTACTTAATTGTCCTTAAAGTCATAAATGAAAACATTGAATTTAATAATTCATGCCTTCCGGTGCATTAAAATGTGTACACATATGTATTTTAATTTGAGTATTCTCGAATTGACTAATTAAAATATATTATTTTCAACACATTAGTCAAGTAAAAATAAATTCAACTATGAAAATGTTGAAAATAATAATAGATTTTTAACTATAAAAAAGACAACAAGTAATACATGTAAAACTTTGTCATTTTCTATTATTTCTACATAAACAATGAGTTCTTTTTAATAATTTGACCAACTTGAAGTGGAATTTGGGTAAATGTACTAAAAATGAAATAATAGCAATAGTAATAGGAAAAAATAATTTATTGGGATTGGAGAGAGGAATTGATAGGGGGAGGGGGTGGGGCAAGAAGGTGTAGGGTGGTAGAGGTGTGAGACTGACTGGCACACGATGGAGACTAATTAAGGCTGAAAAGATTCTCAAAATATTTTTGGTTTCTTCTCTATTATCACCTCATCAATCTTTTCTCACCCACTTTCTAATTTTTACTTTTCTTCAAATACAAATATGTTGGGGTTGATTGAGATAGCTGTATTTTTTACAATCATCTGTTACATACATTAATATATTATCACAACTATATACTTTTATTTACTATATTATTGATTTTATTTTTTTATATGTCATGAATGTACCTAACATTACATTTCAACACTTAATCTTCAATAGAATTGGAACATTACAATAACCACTAGTTACTTATTGTTATCTTTTTGCTCTATTTTTATGATAATATATATTTTGTCTCTAACTTGCATGATTTTTATGGTTGAAAATGACTAAATCTCCAACACCATACTGCATCAATTCTAGAGTGATTTTGTCAAATTTTCACCATTGACGCGCCCAATCACTTTATTAAATAGGCAAATATTATAATATCGAATTTTAAAAAGTTATCTTAATTTTTTCCCTTTAAACATTTGTGTCGTGAATATAGGTCTTGCACTGTCACATAATTCTATATTTTCTTCTTCTCTATTACTCTACCTAGGGTTTTGATACTTGACATAGTAAAAAAGAAAAAAAAAAAAAAAAAAGAGAAAGAATGATAAAGACTATGGCCTACCGCGCTCTTTTGGCCTCGTGTGTGTACCATATCTGGCGTGAGCGTAACATTAGGCGATTTGATGGATTACAAAGAGATACACACATTGTGGGTGCCTGATGGTTCGAGATGTGCAGTAGAGGATTCTTAGTGTAGAATTACCTATTGCTATTAGCACTTGTGTGCTTTACCACTTATGATGGATTCCTTGGCGTGTCGAAGAAACCGCTTAAATTAAGTAAGTTGTATTGTACTATTATACTTTTTTTTACTTAATAAAAATTATCTTTACTGGAAAAAAAAATGATAAAAATGAAAACATTGTGAGAGTAATTTCAATTAAAAAAACTATAAAAACAAACATATTTTCGAATGATGAAAGATTAATATTGCATTTGAATCAATAGATTTAAAATTATGAATTTCAAATCTATGAAAGTGTTATTGGATTTTAACTTTCTTCATATAAAATTATTTAAATTCAAATCGTAATGTTCCAATATAAACTAGTCTAATTAAAAGTTAAGAATAAATACAAAAACTAAATAGTACAAATTGTTTGGCATAGAGTACTTTTTGATTTTGTCTATTCCTTGACCAATCAAAACATTATTTTATTGATCAAGAATTTAAATTATATATATATATATATATATATATATATAAAGAAGATAATGGGCGGTGGAGCATTGAATGCATCGGCCATAATCTCTTCTCCATGATTACAAGTTAATGCCTAAAGGACTAAAATTGGTTCTGCAATCTACATACGGTCATGGAATTTATTTTCAACAGCTTCCCGACTTCACCAAACACGTTTTTTATTATATAAAATATTAATGCTGAAATTAATGAAGACATAAATAATTAAGTCGTGTGAGTGTAGAATTATTGGTCACTCATCATCATGCCCATAATCATATCTGCAGAGGAAAAGGAGACCGCCATCGTTGATATGAAGAAACTTATATACATACACTCAGGAAATAACTGTTGCTAACTAACTACGCCACTTTGGGGATGTCAACTTGATAACAAAACCAAAACACGACTATTGCTAAAACGTTTAAATAAAAGGTGTGAGCACGCTCTGTTTCTGCATCATCCTCTTCCATGGGTTGCTTCTACAGGACTACCCCTCTTCACAATTAGAATACATGTAAAAAATCATTACAACTCTGACCTTCTACCATCTAATTTTATGTAACATAGACTATAGACTGTGTGGGTTTTTTTTCTGAATTTTATGCCTCTTAGGTGATTGATATGAAATATACTGCTAGCATTGGCAGAGAATTGAAATAAGTACCACCTTATTTCAGTTCCATGATCATAAGATTATAAGTTCCAACTTCATCAATGTGTGATATTATTCTACTTTAATTATAGTTGTTGATTAAATATAATTATTTGATATTCATTATTACTATATAATTGTTATAAGTGTTGATAGTTGTCAAATATAAATATTTAATTTTGATAATTGTGATCGATTTACTTAAAAATAAGAGTTTAATTTAAGTTTTTCTTTTGTTGAAATAAAAGGAAAAACTCTTCTTTTTAAGAAAACAATAGGAAAAAAAATCTATAATATTTGATTAAATATTTTTGTAATGTGGAAAAAAATTAAGGGGTTTTAGTTTTTTCGTTCTGAAATAATTTCATGTCTGCCAATTATTTTACCATCCGAAAAGAGAAAAAAGAAAAAAAAGAATCTTTATCTAAAAAAACGCCTCACTCGATCTAAGTTTTTATTTAAGGCTTATTAATTTCTCAAAGAATGACATAAGTGAAAGGTACAAAATTGGTATCAACAGCGTGACGGCTGCAGCATATTTTGTTCCCCAAATTAAGTGTATGTTTGTGTTATTTGATTAATGAATTTAATTATTCTTTTCAAATTGATAGTGGGAATATAATGGAACAAAAGCAAAAACCCACCTTACTTTGCTGCTCCTTCTCCCATTGGATGTTGAAATTTTTTGGGAGACTTAGCTCTAAAACCATATCCAATATTAATTTAAATTACTTAACCCCTTGTTAATTTTTTCAAGTAATAATACCTAATTTCAACGTCTGCCTCAAAATTTTACTGTTATATTTAAGTCACACAATCATTTTATGTTGATATTAGGATAGTAATCATTACCCATATCTCAAATTTACCTTAACTCTTACATAACAATCACTCAAACCAAATACTCATTGTGTTTTAGGAGATTCACTCAGATTGGATTTGGGTAGATTTGAATTAATTATATAATAAGTATAATTTATTTATTGTGTAATTAATATACAAAAAGTGATTAATTATATAATAAATTTATGTGATTAGTCTAAAATTAGGTAAAAATTTTGACAGTGGTTTCTATTTCTCAAAAAGTTATTTAACCTCTTCACACCAAACAAAAAGTCGCTGATTTTCACTCTATCTGCCACAACTTATATACAAAACAGTAAATCACGTGGCTCGAGCAAGTAAAAAGAAAATAATAACACGGTAAAAAAAGAGAAGAAAAATCAGAAAATGGCAGAAGAGAATTTCCGAAAAAGAAGCAGAAAGTGGTAAGGTGGCGAAGCTTAAGGCGAAAGTGCAGATCAGAGGGTGGCGTTCTATTCAATGTCTCTGCCTCTGGATATCTCTTTGCAGGTTGACTTCAATTAAAACCTCCACCTGCCGGTCATTTTTCTATTACCCAAAAACCCACCCCCCCATAAATTTTTATATTTTTCCCTCGTAGAAAACAACAGATTCCTATAATTAAATAAGGTTGGAGGAGGTGAGTGAGAGAGAGTGATTTCACATATGATAGTTTTTGGAGCTTTTTGCAGTGATCTTTTTGGGTTAATTATGCCTCCCTTCCTCTCTCTCTTCTCCTTCCTACTCATACATGTATTTTTTTCTTAATAGAGGGGAATTGAGATTGTGAAGAGAGGGCATAGTAGTAGGTGTGTGTGTGTGTGTTTTGTTTCGCTTTGTCTTGTTTGCTATTTCTATTTTTCTACTTGGATATGTCTTTCTTTTTTCCTCTGTTACCTCTCTCTTCTATCTTCTCCACCTCCTCACTCCCTTTGTCTCCTCCAATACCAAATCCAATTCCACTAAACATCTTTTACTCCTCATCATCATCCTCGTAGCAGCTTTCAGCTTAAAGAAATCAACAACCCTTCAAGCTTCTGTCTCGAATCAGAGTTCAAGATATAAAAAAAACATAGTTTACTTGCAGAAATAGAAGCGACGCTGCTGACAATATGGTTTTGGGTTGGCGACGAGCATTTTGCACTTCAATCCCCAAGGATAAAGACCCGGACTCCCCAATCATCAAAGACAAATCGGATCCCAGTCCCAGGCTGGCCTCCAGATTTGGTGGGTTTTTCTCCAACCCCTCTACGCCGCGCCTCCAGTCTCAGCCTGTGTCTGGCCTGGCCCTCCGCTGTAGAACCAACTCTGAGTCAGTGGTGGCGCAGCCTAATGCCGCAGTGCCCAGCCAGTCGGAGCCACATAGCCCAAGACTTCAATGCAAAACCAGAAATAGTCCTAGACTCTTTCACCACCGCTCCGCTCCTTCTTCACCTCGCTCTCCCTCCACCTTTTCTTTGATCAAAACCAGCCTGCGCCTCTCAAAGGTATAGTCTTTATGATATGGATGTTGTGGAAAGCTGAAGCTGTTTGGTTTTCAGTTTTGAACAGTGGATTTTAGTTGTAAGTTTTTTGACTAGTTGCATTTTTCATCATTCGCTAATTATTTTACCTGGAAAACTCTACTGCTAGCAGAGTAGGTGTGGGATATGCTTACAGAGCGTGAAAACAGGACAAGGGACGGCCATATTCACGGCGGAGTGCAGCCACAGCTTCCATTTTCCATGTATCGCGGCGCACGTGAAGAAGCAGGGATCCCTCTCGTGCCCCGTTTGCAACTTCACATGGAAGGAAATGCATCTTTTCAGTGATGATCATCACCAGAAACCCTTGCACCAGCAAGGCCAAAAGAGAGGCGATACACCGGCGAGAGATTCCAACTCCAAGAACGATAAAAGAAGCGTTTTGAAGGTCTATAATGATGATGAGCCACTGTCTTCTCCCACTTCGGGTGCCCGCTTCAATCCTATACCCGAATCAGATGAGACCGAAGAGGAAAGTGAGGAATTCCCCGGTTTCTTCGTGGCAAACAATGTTGTTCCAGCTGAGATGACGAAGACAACAAGGAATGTGGAGGTCTCTCTGTTGTCGGAAACGGCGGTGGTTTCAGTTGGGAAGACGAGCGAGACTTACGCTGTCGTTTTAAAACTCAAAGCCCCGGCGGCGCCTCTGCGTAGAGCTCCTATCGATTTGGTTACAGTACAGCTGATGAAGAGAGTGATGAGAACGGTGGTCTCATCTCTTTCCGCCGCCGACCGCTTGTCCATCGTGGCCTTCTCCACGACGTCGAAACGGCTGTTGCCGCTGCGTAGAATGACCACTGCTGGCAGGAGATCCGCTCGTAGAATTATTGATGCAATCGTCTCGTTGGACGGTGGAGCCACCTGCGCCACCGACTCGCTTAAGAAGGCTGCTAAGGTTATCGAGGACCGTCGTGAGAGAAACCCCGCCGCAAGCATCCTGCTTTTCTCCGATGGTCACCGCAGTGGCCCTCGCGTCACTTCCTCACGCTTCTCCCACTTGGAAATCCCTGTGCATTCCGTCAACTTAAGTGCGTGCCTGAACGCGCCGCCCGACGACACTTTCGCAAAATGCATTACTGGTTTATTCAGCGTGGTAATGCAAGATCTGAAAGTTCAGCTGGGTTTCGTAACCGGGTCGGCTCCGGCGGAGATCTCGGCCGTGTACTCATACACGGGTAAACCATCATTTGTTGGGTCCGGGTCAAGCTGGTGCCGGGTCGGGGACTTCTACTCGGAAGAGGAGAGAGAATTGTTGATAGAGTTGAAGGTCCCATCATCATTGGGAGGGGCCCATCGGCATCTGTCCGTTCGTTGCTCCTACAAAGACCCGTCAACTCAAGAAACCATATACGACAAGGAACGCCCCCTCTTGATTCCCCGGCCACGCGCCGTCGGCTCCTCCACTAGGGACATTCAACGCCTCAGATGCCTCTTCGTAACAACACGCGCCGTCGCCGAGAGCAGGAGACTGGCCGAAAGGAACGACGCAGCCGGCGCTCACCACATGTTGGCCTCAGCCCGGGCTCTCGTTCTACAATCGGGTTCGGGTTGCGGGGAGGAGTTTGTGCGGGGACTGGAAGCCGAGCTGGCGGAGTTGAATTGGAAGAGGCAGGATGCGCAGTTTCCACCGAGGAGGAGGTACAACCACGAAAGAGAAACAGCCTTTCCGGACGAGAAAGCCGAGCCACTCACGCCAACATCGGCATGGAGGGCGGCTGAGCGGCTGGCTAAAGTAGCCATCATGAGAAAGTCCTTGAATAGAGTCAGCGACTTACATGGCTTTGAGAATGCAAGATTTTAAGTTTCTTTTTACTTTTTTTGTATTAAAATAAAATTTCAAAAGTATAAATGTATAAATATTAAAACCCAAAAAAAAAAAAAGGAAAATAGAGAGTGGAGAAAGCCCACACAGTATTATTTGATGGTGGGGTAGGATTGATGGAGGGGTCTCTCAGCTTTTTGTCTTTATTTTACTTTGCTCTATTATTTTTTATTATTATTATTTTAGTGTTTTCCGCTTTTTCTATTTAAGTTATGAAACTAAAATAAATGGAGATGGAGAATGTATGATATGATATGACATGTGATGTCTAATAGATATATAATTATTGTGCAGGTGTCTTTTAATGTAAATTTAAGTCCATGATCATATGATATGATGTGTTTGTGTTGAAATAAAGCTTGTCTTTAGTATTTTGATTAGGGTTTAGGTGCAACCTGTAGTTCTAGCATGGGGCCTAAAGTCAATTGCCAATTCAAATGTAACATTTATTTTAGATTTTCCTTTTTATATATTTGGTTCCTTTACTGAACATTTAATATTTATAGACTCATTTTGGTAAAAATGAATTACATTCAATTATATGATTGTAGGTTTTTTTTTTTTTTAATACGAGTTGTTTCATTGATAAGTAATTTGTAAATATTTCTAAGAGCAGGTATTATCTTTGAGAATGCTTTGGGTTGGTGCAGTGATTGAAATTGAAACAATTCCATTTGTTTTTCCTTTTTACAAAAGAATAAGAGTTGGTATTAGAAAAAAAAGTAATTTCTGGCTGAATTGCTTTACAGCAAACTTGGTTGATTTAGTACCCATTCCACGACTACTCTATTGATACATGGACCTGGATAGATTTTGTCACATATATATCTATTAATACATAATGGGTTCATTCTACAGTTATGCATTTATTACTGTAAGATCGCATTATGTGACCCCTATTACCTTAAACTCTGAACTGATTTAAATTTTAAAAGATTTTAGCTGAGGTGATCCTTAGCTAGCCTAATGATTTGTGTGCAAGCCGATTTTATTAAATCTGCTCGAGATAAACCTGAACTCTGAATCACCACCATGTCATCGCCAAATCAGCTCTAGGTCACCAAAGACCTCATCCAAGATTAATAAGTATAATTACATCTAGTATATAATTAATCGTTCTTCTTAAACTACATAATAATAATTGTAATAAGATTTATTTAAAATTGGTGGAATTTCAATCCAGCTAAACTGGTTGTAGAAAGCAAGGGACAAGACACATGAATCCGCAGTGGACGTACAAAAACTTTGTGAAACAAGTACTCATCAGTAATAAGGGGGGCCTTTTCCCACATACGTTAAAATTGATTGAGATATGGCAATAGACATATTTCCAATTATTGATGAAGGAAGGAACCAACAACATTATTATGGGTTTGCTGCCATTTTCGTTCTGCAAAAACGGATCTCATTTCAGATCATCACTCACTTGCTGTGGATGGAATTTCAGGCAACATTAATCTTCCCAAATCTTGTGGTTGCCACCTCAATTACCCGATACTCACCAATATCATTACCAATTCTTACACTGCTTCATGCATCATTTTCTCTTCAAACATTTCATGATTGAACATTTTTTCTAGTACCATTATAAATTTTTTAACACATCTTTTAAGAAATGTGTAACGTGATTGATATTTTTTTCTTTTTTTTCTCAAATGGGTTTATAAGATTCGAAATTAAGATGTTAAGAGCTTGTGAGCTCCTAACAAATAAGAAAGAATTTTCTGTACTTTTTGAAACTTTAACAAACTTTTTCAGTTTTATTTATGTTGATTATTAAATTACCAGTACTAATATTTTTATAGACTTATTAAATACTTCAAAACTTTAACAATATTATATATATGGGGCAAAATATTTTTTTAGTCTCATAGAATAAGAGTAGAATTTTTTTTGGTATCACAACTATGACAGATAACGCTCTTAGTTCTATAAAACTCAAAATCACGCCTTTTTAGTTTAAAAA
This sequence comes from Sesamum indicum, assembly GCF_000512975.1. Lineage (NCBI taxonomy): Eukaryota > Viridiplantae > Streptophyta > Magnoliopsida > Lamiales > Pedaliaceae > Sesamum > Sesamum indicum. Next base: position 4,580,602 of record NC_026159.1, on the reverse strand, counting down.
AATGTGATTTTGGAACTTTTTTTAGTTCCAAATCACAACGTCTTTTTAATCCCGAACCACGCCTTTTTAGTTTCAAAATCACAACGCACATGACTTTTTGGAATTAAAAATGCGTGATTATGAGTTTTATGGAACTAAAAGCGATATCTATCATAGTTATGATACCAAACAAATTTACCCTTATTTTATGGGATTAAAAAAGCATTTAGCAATATATATATATATATATATATATATATGTCAACCGGATTCAAACAAATACTTAAAGAGAGAAGTGAGTCGTTTTCAATTGGTTGTGCAAATTGAAAGATGAGAGTAGCTAGGCCATGTTGCTCCTGCTCCACGAATAATTGGGTCTCTCTTCACTGCCCTATCACACTCCAAATTAGGATTGTATTATCACATATGTTTTGATTGGTGGACCATCATATCAAATCATGATTCCATGCAATTGCGCCTACACACACACACACAGAGCTTTGGGAAATCCCAAGAAAATGAGAAACAAGAATATGTTAAGTTTAATGAATGTTAGAAAATTACAGGTTAGAGATAGCATGACTTTAGCCACACGTTTGTGAAAATTAAGGAAAAGGGGTTGGGGCAACTTTTTGCAAACACCAAACACCTGAATGAGAGTGAGTGGAAGAGATCCGGAAAAGGTTGAGCAGTGCAATGACAAGTAAAAAGCTAAAAAAGAGTAGTGGTACCGAAAGCAGCTCTTTTCATGCGCTGCTCACAATATTGGATTTTTCATTGCTTTTTGAATCCTGAAATTGCGCACCTCTAAAAGTTTTTGAGTGCAACTCATGAACTCGCTGCTTTATTGGGGTGTTGCAGTGATGTGAAATTTCGAGTACCAAATGCCACCAATGTCCATGTCCATGTGGCTTCTATTATATTTTATATGCTATACATCCCTTGTCTTTTTTTTTCCCCCCCTATTGGAGGGGTTATTTTGCACTGTCGGTTCACTATAAGACATTGAATTGTGGGGATACTGCCCTTTAATTTTTATGTACTCTCTTATCAGCTATTGTTCCGATAGGTGCTCTTAACATTTTATGGACCATAAGGATAGATCTATAGGAACAACCAGTTAAAACTAAAATCATGAAACCGAAGGATTTGATAACTGAAAACCGAGCGAGGAAAGAGAACCCTGATGGTGAAATCAGTTCAATAGTATTTCTCACGCATTGGATGCATTTCATGTTGATTCCATGGGGATAAATGTGCGGGCAAATAGAAGAACTTCATGCATAGTTATTGCAGTATCCACTCTGACCCTGGATTTCACCCTTGGGCATTGCCTTTGAGAGGCTCACCGTTAATGTGGTGTGGCCTTAGATGGCATGCTTGTACGTACGCTTCACAAACCTTCCATAAGATGGAGATGTTGAAATCCCACATGAACTAAGAAACTGGATACCAACTCCCATTTTGACCCTCCCCACCCAAATGTAACGACATGCAAGTGCTTGGTGTTTCATGTGGAAAGAATATTTATTTACAATCATCCACCAGTAAACCTTCCAAGTCCAGTCCAGAACACATTAAGCAACCATACCATCACAACAAGATCTAATCTAAATGATACAGTTTACCTACGTTCATGAAGTATGTTCAATGGAGGAGCATCTCCCTTATGATCTGTTATCCGAGTGGAGGTAGGGAGGATAATCAAAGAGGTAAAAAGCTTCAATACAACCATTTTACATTTTCCAGTGGGATCAGAGATACAACTGCCTACACTGACCTGCTTCGACTTCAGAGGGACAATAAGGGCACTTGAACGGCCTTGTGCTGTTATTTTTGGACAACTTGGTGATGGATTGCTTGCACAATACATGTCCACATGACAACAGCATGGGAGGATTCTCTTCACTTGCTTGGTCTCTACTAACTGGACACACAAATACGGAATGGAACTGAAACTCCCTATCCAAATCAACTGGCACGGGTAATTGTTTCATGGACTGCCATTCCTGTTTTTTCCCAGTCATCACGTTCATCAGCTTTAAAAGGGTAGGTAATCCTTGAACTCCAGCGGCAATTGTCACGCTCAATGGGCTCTCATAGGATTGCCCAATAAGATTGCAGAACTGCCGTGTGAATTCCTCAGCCAGTTTGTCCCAATGTATGGAGGATAACAACTCTGCATATGGTGAGGAATCAAGCCTACCGGCCCACAACAGACAAGCCATAAGCTTTTGGATTTCAGCCATATGTTTGGCAGCAAATGGAGCCAAAAAGGCTCTAGCATACTTGAGAGCTTCATCTCTGCCCTTGTTCTGCAAGATTTCCACAAACTGAAGGCGGTGGAGTTTCAATTCAATGTCGGACCCATTTCGTGACAGTTGCTCGTGATTAATTGTTGCCCAATTCAGAGCAGGCTCCAGATTCCGAGATTTCATGGCTTCCAGTATTTGAAACATTTCCAAGAAAGGGGCTTTCTTTTCTGCAGCCTCTGGTTCGTTGCACTCATCCACGAAACAGTCACCAAGGTCAAATTGGCCCTGGCGGTAGAAGTGGCTTGCAATTATTTGATTAACAGTGTGGATATCAAAATCAATATTACGGTAAGCCTTCGAAATGTCAGGATTGAAAGATTTATCCAGAAGCTTCGGATACTTGCTCAACGCAATATTTAAATCCTTCTGTGTCCCTTCCAGCTGGCTGAGTGGAGCCATTTCTTTCAACTTGGCTTTTAGTTCGTTCAGGATCAATTTATGATCAGATGGAGATGCAGAATCTTTTCCAGATTGTATTCTTGATAAAGCTTGTTCTATTTCTTGCCCAATCTGTTCAATTATTTCTTGAGATTTCGAGGATGATAGTTTTTGCTTCTTTGTAACACGGTCAAAGGCATCTTTGATGGAATTCAACTCCATTTTTAAGTTGCTCAAGCACCTCAGTGTAATAGTTGTTTACACAATTGATAACCACCTAAAAATGAGAGAGAAAAATTGAGTCAACATCATCGGAAATGACTCTTGGAGGTATCTGCAAGAACAGAAACATGGGCACACTGCCTCCGATGCAATGGAGAAGAAATAGACAAAAAGGTTTCCAATCAATCTCAGCATATTAAGCAGCAGTAAATAGTGTCTTGCACTAATAAGAACTCATAAGAATTATTTGTTAGTATCTCTTGACCTTCCAGATGAACAACATCTAACTACATCACCAACAGAGCACGGAATAAGCTTCTTACATGGAGGAACGACCTAGTATAATATACAGCACTTCCCACAGTATCGCCACTACAATAAGCATTCATCATGGCTCAATCTTATTCTAGAATCCCCAAAGGGACTAGTAATAGGTGCTAAGCATACAAATCATGAACTCACCAACACAAACTCCTTCAGCTCGGCTTGAAAAGTCATACCAAACCAAGCTTAAGCTGAAGGTCAAGTCTTGAAGTTAGAGTCCTACCAAGCATGAGAAAAGGTGGGGCTGCTTATATTAGTCTTAGACTCGAACCAGTACAATAAGTACTAAGTCATGAAATTTCTGTGGAACTATCAGAAAGGGCCCTGACTCTAGGCCAGCCCCACATTTTAAGAAAATGTTCTTGGCTGCAAATGATCGATGAGATCCTTGTGTGATATCGGTCCTTTAGGATAATGTGTTCATGTCATATTCTTGTGTAGTTCCTTTTATTTATGTGAATTGCATTTGGTAATTGTTCTCCCGCTAAAAGACAAGGTGAATAATGTTGTTATTCATGGCATCATATGTAAGAGTAGCTCTACAGGGACCAAGTACTCATCCTCTCGTGTTGCCTTCTGAATCTGTTTATAAACATGATTAGCAATATTGCAAATTGCAAGGAAGTCACTAAAGAGACCAGGTCCTGCAGAAGATGAAAGGGTCAACAATTAAATCTAGAGACTCAGTTTGCAAAACTAATCTCTTTCAAATATAGTCTCGCTCAAATGGCACACACAATTATTAATATGGTTTTCTTGTTAATCTCAACCAAAGGTATTCCAGGACCTCTTATTACTGCAGAATATTTTTTGAAATTCAGGCTGGAGATTTTTATTCTAAATCCTGTTTTTTTGGTGCAGGTGTCTAATCTATAAGGATTAGCTTGTTTTCCTAATAGAAGCAATCACAGCTGGAGTTGTATATCTTAAGTCCTAAGGCCTAAAGGATAGGCTGTAATTTTCAAGATGAAGTATGGATACTTAATGAACATATGAAATACTTCAGAGGTTCCGTGAACCTTTCTTTGTGATGCAAACTAAGTATCGATGATGGTAAATATAATAGGAACTATTCCTAGAATTTTCACCAAGATCTTGATCTTTTCTTTTGATCTACTGCAAGGTCACTGTTCACACAGCACAGATCAGCTTACAGCAATTTAGTTCCTTCACAACCTTCAAAATCCAACCGTTTGAACCATTCAAACAGTTTTCATTAGTTTAGAGTTCTAGCAACAAGATCAAGCCTATGATCTCTTGTTCCATCTAAAATGAACTTATAGCAGGCCAGAGATAGCATTGACTTAAGAACATTGACAAAGTTGATGAATAACTAAGTTAATTACATTCCCTTCTTTTCTTCCATTTATTTTCATGAAAGATACATCACGAAATACAAAGAAAGCTAACTTATTTTCCTGCAAAGCATTCATCTTCAGAACATGCCCAAACACTACCAACCACCATTCATTTACACAACATCTATAGACCCTGATCCAATCAGATTAGAAATCAGGTCGTTTAAGATGGATAATCGGTCACAAGGCACATAAAAATGCCATTTGAACCCAGAATACTCATAATTCATAAAGATTCAAAACCATAGAGCCAAAGAAACCAAGGAGGTGCTTAAACAAATGCATAAAAATACATAAACACAAACAGCAAATAAACAAGAACTCGTGTTAGCGCAGAAAACAATCTTATTTTGTCTCCACAGCTAATAATTTTTGCAGTTCATCAAGAAAATGCAAGCGATTCATACTCGCCTAAACAGATTGATTTCGGTCAATCACCCATTAAAATTAAAGAAAAGTTCCACACAAATAAAAATCAAGCTAAAATGACGGAACAGATATAAGTAATACATACAAATAATTATTCAGATCGAGAAAGCAAAAGCTGGAAAGGTGAAATTGGGGAAAGAAATCAAAATCGCATGTAATTGATAGACACAAACTAGAAACGTAAACTCAAAAGACAAGAGGCAGAGGTATACCCACCAGAAGATAGCTGAGGAAGAGTGTAGAGAACGGAAAACCGAATGATGATTGATTGGGGGCACTTCTGGCAAGTTTTTGTACAGAAGTTGAAGGTGAGAAGAGGCCAGATTCCGACTTCATTTCGCTTAAAATTTGGGAATTTTTTATTCTTATTGACTATTCTACCCCTACAGCAGGAGGCCTAAGTGGGCCGAATCTGAGAAAGTTTGGTCCATTGGGCCTGAGCTCTTACAACTATTGGATTTCTGGGTGTCCAATTACTGGCCCTGTTATTGAATATGTCAAATTTGTATTTCAATTTTTTTATGTCGTTTGACCCATTTTTTAATAATCAATTTTAGAATAAAAAATTCATCGAAACTTGTTTGGATCTTGCTTTTGTAAATGCTACAACTTATAATTTTTAATCACTTTACAATTATTTTACATGTAGTTACTTATTGTGTACATTAAATAATTTTTAATTCTCCCAATTATTTCAAAATCACCATAATATTTTTGTCTAATCAACTGTAAAATTATTGATCTAAACAGCATAATACTTTTTCCAAAATCAATTATTTCAAAATCATTTCTCTCATAATCAATTATCGAAGCAAACTGGGTTTCAATATCTTCTAAGTTGGAACAGAACGAAGTCTTTTCGCTCTTGTAATTGTTATAAAACGGACCTTAATAGAAGTTCTTCATCCTTATGAGACATTCGATTCAAGTCGAGCACTATCCAATTTGTGAAACCATCATCCAACCCAAGATGGGTAATAGTTCGTCATCACTCGTAATCAAATTATTACTCTTATTTTACGATTGATTTTGCATTTAAATCGATTTGATCCATGACATATCTTTTGAGAAGTCACATTTGAATTCTGGAAAGAAATAAAGTAGTTTAATTCAAATGCTAAAGAAGGAAAAATGGTAGCTGGCCAGACTGGGATACAAAATGATTTGGAAAGAATCTCACTTTAAACCTATCTTCATGCACAAATCTTGTACAACTTGGACATTCTTGATTATGCACCGAGAACCAGCAAATGGAGTTAAAAACTCCTTGAAATGGATGAAAACCTCAACCATCACTAGCACAGACGGATATACATGTGTTGAATCTGCCCAAGTAAATGCAGCCGTCTCTCTCGTTAAGATTATATCCAAGAATCAATAGGCTTCAAGTCTCAATTATAGTCACAATAGCTTTTGCTATCCATGAATTATGATCACAAAAGATGAGGAAACACAAACAATTAGATATAGTCACCCGAACATAAGACAATTCCAAGAAGGTGATACAGCAATCTTTCAGTATAATAGATCTTTACGGCTGGCCTGACGATTGGACAATAAAACAAAATCCAAGTGAGTAATCAGATAAATGAATTTGCACAACAAAGTGGATCCCGATGTTGTCAGATGCATAATCAGCATTCATTTCCAACAGAAATCCTCAAGGGTTCAGCGTCAAGCTGTTTGTGCAAAATACATCAGGGTACACTTGAAAACTTAACTGATAATATACATATAGTACAACACACTGTTCATTGTTCCATCCAAAAGAATCACAAAATCCAAGTTGGACGAAAGAAGGTACTACTAGGAATTGATCATGCATATTCTGGTGCACATTGACTGCCTCCAACTGCAAATTGGCCATAAAACTTACCAATTTGCAGCATCATAAGTTTAACAGAAATGTGGCTATAGTAATGTAACTATGAAAAAATCAACTAAGATGGACTAATACAACATCACAGCTCTCAGCAGTTTCTGGATCAAATTGCATGGGAACTGTCATCATGAGTTTAAGCCAATTGAAATATTTGCACCATGGGTCAGAACAACCTGCACCAAAAGAGTTGTAGCATCTGTGGTTTCAGCATTAATTGCATTTAAGATGCCACAAGATGATTTATTAACTTATAGTCGCACAAATAAAGGCCTGCTGATTGACAATAGTGTAAAAACCAGCACAAGGTGGAATCCACCTCAAAGAATAGATTTAAGCAAATATTAGACAAGGACTTTTAGATGCCAAAGCTTCATGTATCTCAAAATCTGCACATTGAATTCAATTACTCAAGTTAAATCTGCCAGTCAACCTTAGGGGAATTTCTTTCTTAGGAGCATCCACAGTAGTAACATCTCATATTTAAATCAGTGCTTGAATTTCATATCTACAAAATAGAGCACACAATGGGAACCAATATCATAAGAGCACAAAATTACCTGCCACTCGGGGAGAATATTAAAATGATGTCATCTACTACCTCGAAAGGATGACCGACTTTTATTGATGAGCTCGTAGTAATTATCTTCTCCATAATGTCGTCTGAAACATAAAACAAGGCAACTCAACACATAGTGGAATGAAATAAGGACTTGCATTCTGTTAATAAAGTTCAACAAAGTGGGCACGTTCTGGCCGGTAAAGGAAATCCTAACCTTTTCAAGTTCTAAACTTTTCCTATTGTTTGAAAATGCCTGGAATAAAAATAAGTTTTTCTTAGATTCATCTGATAGCATGATAATGGTCAACATACAAGTTTCAGGATTTCTGTACTCCATTTTAACTTAAGATCCCCACCATCCTTCAGTGGTAATGGTGTTTTTTTCGTATTTTCTTGTGGAGTGTGCAGGGTGGGGGGAGGAAATCAACTTAAAAGAGGATTATACAATGCCCTTAGCACTGCCACCAACAAAACTATCGTAAAAAGGGAGAATAACAGGATGTAAAGTTCAGCGCTTTTCATGCTAATTTCCAACACCGAAGGTCCATGTTTAAGTTCTTAACAAAAAAGATGTGTGCATAATCAAATACAACACAATTTCCACTCCAAACGACTTCCAAGTGCAAAAGATGCTAATCGATACTTCCTACAAGTAAAACTGAAATGCATGTTGAGGATTGCTCACAAACTGTGGAAAGTAACACTTACGCCAGATCTGCCAGGGTGTCCGACTTTATTACAGCCTTCCCCTCTGGGAGTTCAAGACAAGAATAGTGCATTATCATTTCCTTCAACGTGTGTTTAGTGCTCTTGATATCATTATCCCATAAGATACTCTGAGATTACAAAAATATAGCTCAGTAAGTCCACCTACGTCTAGTGATCCATCAACACCTAGGAAACAAACCCAACATATTTGGATGATGAATTTAAGATGATGTAGAAACCAACCTTACTAACATACTCTCTTTTCACGTCTTCCCAGGGTAATTTTCCTTTTGGAGAGAATATAGAGGCATTCCAAAGGGCACCTCTGGCAACCATCACAGATGAAGCACCTGTGGCAGAAAAAGATTGCATAGGGAAACTTTCATCACTCAAAAGAAATAACAAAAGTGCATGATTAATGAAAAGAGAGATCTGTCTCAAGGGCCTCCACGATCAAAAGAAAATATTTTAGAGTTAAAAGTTTCAAATGCTACCTAAGCAAAACAAAACATACTGCAACATATAATGCGACTTAAACACCTGTTGGCTGAGGACATCACACCATGCATGTAACAACTCAAAGTTGACCAGCTTAAAGAAAATGTGCAGCTCCAGGTTCACAAGACTGGCGATGTTACAGTAGAAGTATGGCAAGCAAGACACAAAGTAAGGCAGATTTTTTTAATATATGCAATAAACATACCTTATTCCCCATGCTTACACTTGAAGACTTACTATGTATATCTGTATCTTTGCGGAGCAAGAAAAAAATTTCATAAATTATCCATCTAAATCTTATAAGAAGAGCCTGTCCAATCAAGGGCAAATAAAGTTCGAGCCTGTCCTGACATGCACCTGTTTTGTAGCATGCACATACACAGAAATGTTTACAAGAAATCTAAATCCACTTATGAGAAACCATGGATGTGAATGTAGACATAGTATCTAGTCAAACCCTCCAAATGCTCCAAATCTATGAACCAGAACAACTAAAGAAAAATATCATCAGGCCATCATGAATGACAGTGGATAGGAATCATAGCAGATGTAAAAGATTCTGTACAACCAAAAAAGAGGATAAAGGAATCCTAGGGATTGCATATGAGCATCCAAGTAACCCCAACCAATGACAAGATTTTGGATTTGAATACTCTACATCCATGCTTTAGTCAAATAAACAAATAATTTGCAGCTCTCAGGAGACAAGACTCATGACGCAAGAAAAACCAACTGGTTGTCAACTTGTGAGACAATTAAAATACATGAAAGTCTTAATAGAAGAAGTTAATCTATGAAAAATAGCCATCAAATGACGAAGGTTATCCCGGATTGTCGTAAAATATTTTATCAAATGAATACTACCTTCCAAAATGACAACATATTCTCTAACTTTGCAGGAAAAGTATGGCAAAATAATTAACTGGGAATGTAACCAAGCAAAACACTAATATGCCTAATCTCTAAACAACAAAGCATGCAATCATCAATTACATGAAATAGCACAACGAGAAACATCAAGAACAATATGCACGACTTCTTCGAATGTGAAAATCGCACAAGTTTTTAAAGCACAACAGATAATAGAAGAGAGCATAATCCTGTTTCTGAGAAACAAGAAAAATACCAATTTTCTGGATCAAAGAAAAATACCAGAACAAAATTTTCTCAGTGTTTACAATTACAGAAAACACACATAACCTATTCCCATGAGCATATCGACTTGTAAATAAGAACTACCGGGCACATTGTATTACTGCAAAAGATACCTGTAGCGACTTTGATGCGTTCAAAATCTTCATACTCAAATACATCGCCATTGGCAATAACTGGGATGGAAACTGCAGCTACAACATCAGCAATCTCACTCCACTTAGCTGGATCTCTTGGCCTATCAGCAACTTTCCTGTGAATATTTTTAAGGAAGAAGTATCATCAGAGCAACGATTTGGTATCAACTGAATGGTTCAAATTGAATGTAAAAACTAGCAAAAAACCCTCATACATATAGGATAAATTTGACATAAGCTCTCCAACCAGCTTTTCATACTCACATATTTGAAAGAGCTTGTGGCAATTGATACAACTACTTGAAAAGCAGAACATAAAAAATGGATACAACTAATACTTTTAAGTATCAAATAGATACATGGACATAAAGGAGACTTAAAACAAAAACTCTGTGCCAGAACTGTTTGCGATCATTCAAAATCAGAAAATTGGTGAAGATACCTTCCATGGACAGCTAGAGCAGATACACCAGTTTTCTCAATTCTTCGTGCTAATTCCACAGTGTCTTGAGTTGATTTTAATAGACGGATCTTGCATGTCACAGGTGTATTAAGGTTTCTTTTCAATGTTGTCAAAATCTAGATTTGAAAAGGAAAAAAGAATAAGACCAACAGCCTACGCAGTCACCCAAAAAGAAGTGAAATCAAATTAAGTGCAAAAATGTTCACATACATCATGAATGAGATCGGGTTTTGTCAACAGCGCAGCACCCATTCCACCACTAATAGAGAAAGACTTGGGGCAACCCATATTTATATCCACAGCAGCAACATCCATGCACCTAAAGAAAAGATGGCTTCAGAATAATGTCAAAGGACACATCATAAAGGAGTCCTTGCCACCTAACATGAATGGATCACTTATGCATCTGGTAAGTTGTGGATAGGGAGGGAGAACTTAATCCTACCAACCTATATCATCTACTCTTCTCAGAAATAAGAAGAAACAGGACAACAAACAAATACATAAATAAATAAGGAGTAAGAGGCCGTTTGAACCAGATACTCCAGTCATTTTTATCTATCAAAGTCAAAGTTCCAGTCTTCATACACAATCCCAATATATGGATTGTATATTAGTAGTCCTACATAACACTTCTGCGTCAAATTTTTAGTGGCACACTCAAGATGCACTAAAGCCTCGAATCATCAAATGCTAAGCCCTCTATCATGCTCCAACAAATAGGTAATCAAATCCCATTATGACTGTATTTTGGTACTGAATAAAACCAAAGATAAGAAAGTAACTCACACATTTTGGGCAGCACGGAGAGCTCTTACTGCATCTGAAGTTCCCATCTGGAAAACAACTCGATTTTTTTCTTCAGAGCATGTTCTGAAAACAACACTGTCTGTTCCTTTCTCCACCACATCGATAGTTCCAAGTACATCTAAATAACAAACAATAATTACCTAAGTTCCACATATGGATGAAGATGAAAGAGTTTCCATCTATAATCTATTGGGTAACTTGACAGCTGAATTTATGGCTTTAAAGCTCACAACAAAATTGAATTCCACAGGAAAGCAAAGAGAAACCACAACATAAATGCAAACAAACAAACAAGGCATACACCATTGATTCGGCGCTCGCACTTGAGGAGTTTGTGATCAATAATCTCCTCCCCATATGTGATATCAGCACCATATTCAGCAGCAAGCAGCCTGAAAGGCAGTGTGCCCTAAAACTCAAATAAAAAGCTCAGGCATCAAGAAGAAACATCAGCCGATTCTTATGACAATCAGCAAAAGGAGCAACAAGTATCCTAATTACACAAAATAATAAAACGAAGACAATAATAAATCAGCAGCTTTAAACAAGTGGCGACAGCACTCACAACTCGAACCATAGGTGCAAGGACAAGCTTGTTCCTATAATCTATCTCCATCCCGGCAATGGCGGAACCGAAGACTGATTAACCCAACAGAAAAGTGAGAGAGAGGGAAAGTACTAACTGGGTTTGATCGTGGTCCAAGTAACCCACTGTTTACAAATCAATAACCACCTAAAAGTAAGAGGCAAAATTAAGTTAACATCATAGGAAATGACTCTGGAGGTATCTGCCAGAACAGAAACATGGGCACACTGCCTCCAATGCAACGGAGAAGAAATGGAGAAGAAACAGTCAGACAAGGTTTTCCAGTCAATTTCAGCATATTAAGCAGCAGTAAATAGTGCCTTGCACTAATAAGAACTCACAACAATTATTTCTTAGCATTTATTGACCTGCCAGATGAACAATATCCAAATGCTTAAGCAACAGGCACAGAATAAGCTTCTTACATGGAGAAGAAACCTAGTATAATATATAGAATTTCCCACAGTATAGCCACTAGATAAGCATTCATCACTGGCCAATCTTATTCTAGAATCCTCAAAGGGGACTGCTAGCAGAGTGGATATATTAGGTGCTAAGCATACAAATCATGAACTCATCAGCAAACTCCTTCAGCCCAGCTTGAATAGTCATACCAACCCAAGCTTAACCTCTGTCAAGCCTTGAAGTTAGAGTCCTAGCCAAGCATGAGGAAAGGTGGGGTTGCTAAGATTAGTCTTAGACTCGAACCAGTATAATAAGTAATAAGTTACGAACTCTCTGTGGAACTATCAAAAGGCCATGACTCTAGATCAGCTCCACAATATAAAAAAATGGTTCCTGGCAGCGTGTAATCAATGAGATCCTTCTGTGATAAAGGTCCTCTAGGATAATGTGTTCATGCCGTATTCTAGTGTAGTTTCTTTTATTTATGTGAATTGCATTTGGCAGATGTTCTCCACCTCATAAACAAGGTGAATGATGTTATTCCTGACATCCTATCTAAGGGTACCCCATCAGCGACCAAGTACTTATCCTCTCATGCTGTCTTTTGAATCTGTTTTAAAAATAATTAACCATATTACAAATTGCAAGTCACTAAAGAGGCCAGGTCTTGCAGGTGATGAAGGGGTCAACAAATAAATTCAGAGTATCAGTTTGTACTTTGTAGAACTAATTTCCTTCAAATATAGAAATATAGTCTCAGTCAAATGGCACACACAATTATTAATATGGTTTTTTTGTTAATCTTAATCCAATGGTATTCCAGGATCTCTGATTACTGAAGAATATTTTTGGTAATTCCGGCTGGAGGTTTTTATACTAAGTCCTGTTTTTTTGGTGCAGTTAGTTATCTAATCTATAAGAATTAGCTTGTTTTCCTAATACAAGTAATCTTAGCTGGAGTCTTATATCTCAACTCCTAAGGCCTAAAGTATAGGCATGTAATTTTTCAAGATTTCAGTATGGATACTTAATGAAGGTATGAAATACTTCAGAGTTTCCTTGAAGCTTTGTTTGATATGCAAACTAAGCATTGATGACAGGAAAAAGATTATAGGAACTATTCCTATAATTTCACCATGATCTCAATATTTTCTTTTGATCTACTGTAAGGTCACTGTTCGCACAGCACAGATCAGTTGACAGCAATTTGCTTCCTCCACAACCTTCAAAAGCCAACTGTTTGAACCCGTCAAACAGTTTTCATTAGTTTAGAGTTCTAGCAACAAGATCAAGCCTTCAAATCACTTGTTCCATCTAAATGAACTTACAGCAGGCGAAGAAATAACACTGACTTAAGAACATTGAAAATTTGATGAAGAACTAAGTTAATTACATTTCCCTTCTTTTCTTCCATGTCTTTTCACATTTTCTTTACAGACCATGTTACATATGGCAGATAGATACATCCACAATACAAAGAAAGCTAACTTATTTTCCTGCAAAGCATTCATCTTCAGAACATGCCCAAACACTACCAACCACCATTTCATCTACACAACATCTGTAGATCCTGATCCAATCAGACTACAAATCAGGTCATTTAAGATGGATAATGGGTCACAAGGCACATAAAAATGCCATTCGAACCCAGAATACTCATAATTCATAAAGTTTCAAACCCAAAGAGCCAAAGAAACCGATGCGGTGCATAAACAAATGCATAATAATACATAAACACAAGCAGCAAATAAACAAGAACTCGTGTTAGCGCAGAAAACAATCGTACATTGTGTCCATAGCTAATAAGTTTTTCAGTTCATCAAGAAAATGCAAGCGATTCATACTCGCCTAAACAGATTGACTCCGGTCAATCACCAATTAAAATTGAAGAAATATTCCATACAAATAAAATTCAAGCTGAAATAACGGAACATAAACAAGTAATAAATACAAATAACATTCAGATCGAGAATGCAAAAGCTGGTAAAGTAAAATTGGGGAAAGAATTAAAAAACGCATGTAACTGATAAAGAGAAACTAGAAACATAAACTCAAGATAAAGAGGCAGAGGTATAATCACCAGAAGATAGCTGAAGAAGAGTGTGGAGAAGGGAAAACGGAATAATGATTGATTGGGGGCACTCCTGGCAAGTTTTGTACAGAAGGTGAGAAAGGCCAGATTCCGATTTCATTTCGCTTAAAATTTGGGAATTTATTATTTTTATTGACTATTCTACCGAATCTGGTAAAGCTTCCGTCCATTGGGCCTGAGAGCTTACAACTATTGGAGTACTCGATGTCCATTGAAAACCTGTTTACCTCTGTGATTGAGTACGTCAAATTTATATTTCTGACTACAGATGCAAATTTTTGTTTCGTTTGACCTATTTTTAAATAATTAGTTTTTGAACAAATTTCATCCAGACAGATTTGCACAAACAGAATTCAAGCCCATGGAGTGCTAGCCTTACACTCAAACAGTAACCTATTTCTGTAGCCCCAAATTCCCCACATAAGTGTCAATGCCATTTGGAAATGCTGTACAGAACATTTAGCTGCAAGATGTCGTAGCCATTGTTCAAGAGAATCCACCCAAGTAGAAATAACCCCCCAGGGAACATCAATTAAAGCCAAGCACTGCCGAGAAATTGCACAACGCAGAAATATATGTTCCTCATCCTCACCTTCACAGCCACAAACAGGACATCTATCCTCAATCTCCGGTCTGCGTTTCTTCAAGTTGGACAGCACAAGCAACGCCCCAGTACACTTTCTCCAGCGAAAACGTTTAATTTTTCCTGGAAGACGAACTTCCACAAGAAATTTCAACCCAAATTCACGTCAGATCAAGAAGATTCAACCAATGTACCTTGCAAACGTGCTTGTCTCTTGCAACCAAAAAATAGGCGCTTTTTAACACTAAAGTCACCATCCTTTGAATAATGCCAAATGAGGTGATCACCTTCAGAAGTATCAGAAACTGGTATGGATTTAATACAAGCAAATATCCTCTTCTGAAAACAACGATTGAAGTTTTGTCGTGTCCCAGCCTTCATGATTAGGAAGTAAAATCTCATCCACAGTTACATTAGTAGCACCTGGTGGCAGCGGGGTAATTGGATGGAAAAGAATTGATCGCGGTAGCCGTGGATCCTTCCAAACTCAAATACGACTCCCATCACCAACATACCAACGACAACCCCCATCCGTGGCAAACGTAGCTGCCATGATGCTTTCCCTTGAGGCTGAGGGATTATAACCAAACGATGCTCGCTAAAAGATAATCGACGGTAGTAACGGGCTTTCTGTACTCCTGCAAGGAGACTCTCGGTCTTAGTAAGCAATCGCCAAGCTTGTTTCCCTAGTAATGCCAAGTTGAACTGTTGTGTTTTCAAACCTGTTTACTGGTATACAGTTTGAACCAAACCACCCAATGAATATGCCTGCGATTCGGGGAACTCCACCAAAATTAGCACAAGCAGCTTGTATTTCATGAAGTAAGGAACCAGGACGAAGAAAACATTGGATGACATAATTAGGTATGGCTTGGAGAATAGCTAGCTTTTATGAAAACCTCTTTACCAGCACTACATAAAGACTTCTCAGACCAACCTAGCAGCCTGTTCCAAATCCGATTTCCGATGCTTTGGAAAACTTCTGATTTTGCTCTCCCAATCACCGATGGCAGGCCCAAATATTTTCCAACTTCTGCACCAGAATCACATTTAAGACCTCCAAACAACGAGGTAACGTTCAACAGCCTGAAATGTCGACCCTCCATCCAGCCCACCATTCCAAGCATTTGAAATAAGCTGGGAGCATTCAGCTACGTTGGGCCATGAAGCTTCAAATTTGAAGGGGTACTGACTAGATGGAGCCTCAGAAATCATCAGCCAAGTCAAGTGAATATGTAAAATACAGTGGTCGGAATAAACATTAGGAAGATTGTGCACCTCCTTCATTGGAAACGTAAGCGACATGCTCTATCACCCAAAATTCGGTCTAAACGGCAGCGAACCGTGTCCAGCCATAGGCCGCGATTACACCATGTGAAACAGGGGCCCTCGAAGCCCATATCATCCAACTGCACATCACTCAGAACACTTCGAAAGTCTCTTAGCTGCCATTCCCGGACAGAACATCGAATTTCCTTCTCATGATCAAAGAGCAGGGCATTGAGATCCCCACAACACAACCAAGGCAGAGTCGGTTGAGACTTTAGATTTCGTAAAATATCCCAAGAAAGATGATAACGACCTACGTTCGGCTCTCCATAAAAACCCGTAAATCTCCATTTCATAGCCTCCCAAGTGACATTGACAGTAATGTGATATTTAGAAAAACTCATTAAAGTAACATCCAGATTTTTTTGCCATATATAGTCACATTAAATCTCCGCCTCTTCCTTCAGTATCAACCGAAGCACCTGTTAAAGGGAATAATTAGTGCAAATTGTGATGTGAACTCCATGGCGGAGAATTCAAGGGTGTATATTGCTGTAGATTTGATTTACATAGACATGAAAGTTGAATTACAGAGGAATTGCTCCTCAGTTAAATACAGGAAGAGGACGGTGAACAGAGAAACAGAAAATTGAACAAACTAACAAACTATGCCATGTCAGCTTCACGTGTTGTGCACATCTGTGTAACTTATATAAGCGTGATATAAATATTGAAAGTGCATTCTCAAAAAAACACGCGTCTTCCTCGCAACTGCAGTGCTCAGCCAGGATCCCAAGCTGTGATTGCAGCAACATCATGCATCTTCATCTCAACACCCCCCACAAGTTGGACTTGGGCAACCAAAAAACAAGCCCAACTTGCACACCAAGCTATAAAACAGAGAAGGAGACAATGACTTAGTGAACAAATCGGCCAACTGCTTTTTACTTCGAACAAAAATAGGATCAAGGAAGCCTTCCTTGTAGCAATTGCGAACGATATGACAATCGATATCCAGGTGTTTGGTACGCTCGTGAAATACCGGATTAGCCATAATATGTAGAGCCGCCTGATTATCGCAATGAAAAGGAATGGGACCATCCAAACTAATGCCAAAATCACGAAGTAAGAAAGAAATCCACTTCAATTCACAGGTAGCAGCAGCCATGCTGCGGTATTCCGCCTCAGCTGAAGAACGAGAAACTGTGCACCGTTTCTTGGTCTTCCAAGATATGAGAGCTGGACCAAGAAAAATACAAAAACCAGAGAGTGAACGCCTAGTATCAGGACAGGCAGCCCAATCCGCGTCACAATACGACGTAAGCTGGAGAGAGTTTGACGCAGGGAAGAAGAGACCTTTTGAAGAAGAGCCTTTCAAATAGCGTACCAAATGAGTGGCAGCAAGCCAGTGGGAATGACAAGGACGTTGTAGGAATTGACTTAATTGTTGTACACCGTGAGAAATGTCCGGGCGAGTGAAACAGAGGTAAAGAAGGCGCCCGACCAAGCGACGAAAGGGCTCGGGATCGTCAAGGAAATTATCACCAGTAGCATGTAACTTGATCCCAGGCGGCAGAGGTGTAGCTGCAGATTTGGCGTGGAGAAGACCACAATCTGCAACAATATCAGAAATGTATTTGGATTGAGTGAGAGAAGTCCCATCCTCCGAACGAGCTATTTGTAAACCGAGAAAATAACGGGCGCACCCCAAGTCCTTGATTGTGAATAGCTTATCAAGATGAATCTTAACCTGCGAAATCAAAGCATCAGTAGGAGCCATTATAAGTACGTCATCGACGTAAACTAAGAGTCCAATGAAACCAGAATCCAACGGCTTAAGAAACAAGCAATGGTCATGTTCTGATTGCTTGAAGCCAAATGCGATCAAATTGCGAGAAAACTCCAGGTTCCACTGGCGCGAAGCCTGTTTCAAACCGTACAAAGAGCGCCTAAGAAGACAAACATGGCCAGGCTTGACATAGTACCCTTCTGGAGCGTCCATAAAAATCTCCTCATCTAAGTTTCCGTGGAGAAAAGCGTTATTAATATCAATTTGATGTAGTGGCCATTTAAATGCTGTAGCAATGGCGATGAACAAGCGAACGGTAACAGCCTTGGCAACCGGTGAAAAGCGCTCAACATAGTCTACCCCTTTGACTTGAGTGTATCCCTTGGCCACTAATCTGGCTTTGTAACGTTCAATGGAACCATCATCCCTCAGTTTAATTTTGTATACCCATCTGCAGCCAATAGGGCGCTTATCAGGCGGCAACGGAACCACATCCCAGGTATGATTGGATTCCAACGCCTGCAGCTCTTTGTCCATTGCATCCACCCACTGTGAAATGCTAGAAGCCTCCTTGTAGTTGCGTGGTTCCTGCAAAACAGATAGGGAGGCAACAAAATCCAGAAATGTGGAGCTAAAATTGATGATAGTAGGAAGTGAAGAATCAGTGGTTAGGTGGCAAACAAAATCAGAGAGCCAGGCGGGTCTTGTGTGAGTTCTTTGTGATCGTCGAACCGGAACAGGGGAACTTGAGGGACAGTCACGATCAGAGGATGGTGAGGAACGAGTAGTAACAGGAGGGAAATGAATGGGAGGCGAGGAAGAATCAACATCTATATCAGCATCTAAGGGAATGGTGGGCAAGGGAATAGAAGTAGTTGCTGGCGAGGATTGGGCAAAGGGAAAGATGCCCTCATGAAATATAACATTTCTGGAAACGAAGACAAAATTGGAGTCAAGTTCAAGCAACTTATAGCCCTTTTGACCAGGGGAATAACCAAGCAAAACACACCGAGAAGCTCTTTTATCGAACTTAGACTGATAAGGAGTGGGTTTAACGGCAAAGCATAGACATCCTATGGTCTTAAGATGAGCATAAGTTGGGGCCTTGTTATACAGAATTTCGTAAGGCGACTTCCATCCTAAGATAGCAGTAGGAAACCTATTGATTAGATAAGTGGCTGAAAGAATGGCTTCGCCCCAAAAACGTCGAGGAAAAGATGACTGAAACATAATAGATCGGGCAATGTTAAGAAGAGACCTATGCTTTCGTTCTACAACTCCGTTTTGCTGCGGAGTATAAGCGCAGCTACGTTGATGAATAATGCCAGAATCACGAAGGAAGGACTGGAATTGTGAACTTAAAAATTCGGACCCATTATCAGTTTGAAGGGATTTAACACGTTTATTAAACTGAGTGGAGACAAGTTTGCAGAAATTTTGAAACATTTCCAGACATTGACTCTTGTAGCGTATAAAAAAAGTCCATGTGGAGCGACTAAAGTCGTCTACAATCGTTAAAAAATAGTGACAACCAGAATTAGTGGGTTCCTTGTAAGGCCCCCAGATGTCTGCGTGAACAAGAGCGAAAGGTGACGATGAGTGAATAGAGCTTGAAGTGAATGGGAGTTGGTGCATTTTAGCTAATGGACAGATTTCGCAAGGTATGTCTGCAAATTCTAATTGAGGTAAGGAAGCAATGTGTCTCATAGAACTTTTGGACAAATGTCCAAGTCTTTTGTGCCAAACATCACCATTATTAGTGGTAACAGCAGCATATGAACCAAGGTTACAATCATTTTTAGCTGGTACAGAGAAAGAAGAAGATAGAACATATAAATTCCCTATGAGATCTCCTGTGGCCATGACTCTTTTATTCCTCAAGTCCTGCAGGATGCAATGAGATTTTAGAAAACGAAATTCAACTGGCATAGCTTGACACAATTGTCTAACTGAAAGCAAGTTAACGGAGAAGGTTGGAATGTGAAGAACATTAGTCAGAGTAATATCAGGCGAAATAGTAACTGATCCTACATGTGAAACTACTTGTGTTTGTCCATTTGGTAAGTGAATGGTAAGAGAATGTGTAGGTGCAGTGAATGATTGAAACAAACGAATGTCTCCACAAATATGGCTTGTTGCCCCGCTATCAATAATCCAAGAACAAAAAATAACACAAGTGGAATTCATGCTAGTACCTGCGAAATCATCCAACTGAGCAAAATTAACCTTCAGAGGGTCAAGAGGTATCTCATCATGTATTAGTCTCTTCATTTCAGTTCGAACAATATCACTGATGTTGCAAATGCCTTCTGTTTTTGTGACGCCTTGTTCAGTAGTGGCTGCAGCGACAAAACCACGCCCCCTTCCCCCTGTTTTTCTCCGTTGATCCGTCATCTCCTTGTACCAATCAGGCACTCCATGGATTTTGAAACAAGTGTCCTTGGAGTGACCTGTTCTTTGACAGTGATCACAAAAGAGGTGTCGTTTATCCACCATGGTTTTCTTCTTGAAACTCTGTGTTTTAACTTGAAACGCAGTTCCGCTATTCATTTCCAAGCCGCTCATGTTCATCTGCATCTGCTTTTCCATACGAATAAGCATAGAATACGCCTTTGTGACTGACGGTAATGGTTCCAATAGTAGGATTTGACTCCGTGCTTGATCGTAGACCGTGTTTAATCCAACCAAGAACTGTATAAGTTGGTTGGACGCAGTCATTTCAGCCATGGCTTTGTTGATATCACAACTACAACCTGTACATATGCATCTTGGAACAGGAGCCAAGCAGGTGAGTTCATCCCATAAGCGTTTGAGTTTTGTGTAGTATTCGGTGATCGACATATTACCCTGCGTCACCTGTCCAATTTCTCGTTGTAACTGATAGACCATGGGGCTGTTACTCTCACCGAATCTCGCCTCGAGCTCCAGCCAAAGTTCTCGAGAAGAGCTGACATACATGAAGGATTCGGCCAATTCCTTCGTCATACAATTCAAAATCCATGTGGTTACCATGGAATCGATGCGATTCCACCTTTTGAAGTCATCAGTGTTCCCTGGAGGTCTAACCGCAGTGCCGTCGACAAAGTCGAGTTTCATCTTCGCCGTCAATGCTCGTCGCACCGCTCTGCTCCAAGCAAAGTAATTGTTACCAGTAAGCACAGCTGAAACCATCACCACTCCAGGGTGATCAGAGGCCTGCAGCTGCATAAACTCCGGGTCTGGAGAGGTATGCGTCATACCGATATTTCCAAAACCAGCATTCGCCATGATCGAATGCTCAGATTAGTGGCAAAATAAAACTCAGAGACCTTCAATATGAAGGCTCTGATATCATGTTAAAGGGAATAATTAGTGCAAATTGTGATGTGAACTCCATGGGGGAGAATTCAAGGGTGTATATTGCTGTAGATTTGATTTACATAGACATGAAAGTTGAATTACAGAGGAATTGCTCCTCAGTTAAATACAGGAAGAGGACGGTGAACAGAGAAACAGAAAATTGAACAAACTAACAAACTATGCCATGTCAGCTTCACGTGTTGTGCACATCTGTGTAACTTATATAAGCGTGATATAAATATTGAAAGTGCATTCTCAAAAAAACACGCGTCTTCCTCGCAACTGCAGTGCTCAGCCAGGATCCCAAGCTGTGATTGCAGCAACATCATGCATCTTCATCTCAACAGCACCATGTCAGTTCAAAGAATCCCCGATTCTAGTCGTCTTCTCCTGGCGACATTTCGTTTCAGATAGGAAGAGGAGTAAGGGGTTATGAACGCAAATGAGTTCACGTAGATGTCAAATTGTCCCGAGTCCCCGATCACATGACAGTTCTAAGCTAGGCAACTCATGGCGATAGACGGAGGTGCAGTTGTACCAACATCAGCGTCAGACTGAGAGATCCCACATATTTCCTCTTAAATGGCCGAGGATTCGACCCAGGATGGAGAGATGCAGAATCTTCACTTAATTCCCAAAGACCTCAAAACGAGCCACAACAGAGCCACGTTGTCCTTGGCCACGACCTCGCGTGCGGCCCCGTCGTCCCCCAGTAGCTTTGATACCAATGAATCCATTTCCCACGCCGTCAATACACTGTTCAGTGAGTGGAACATCAATCAATGCCGGAGTCGAGAGACAGGCTGATAGCGTTCAGAGGGTCCTCCGGTCGACATGAAACAGCACCAGAAGGAAGGAACCCCTCCCCTCACCTTGGCTACTCCCATGCAGATCAATAGATCGAAGAGTGAGGCACCGGTGAAATTCCAGACAGGCCAAGCTTAGAAAAGAATCTTCATCAGATATTTGAGCCTTACCTGGATCAATGGGTTGACCACCTGGAAGGCCCAAACGTACTCCCTCTAATGTAACTCATCAATCTGGGCCGAAAAACTCTAGGAGTCCATCTGATATAGATAATTGTCTCAAGGTTAAGTAATTATTACAAAATAAATAATCTAGTACTTGCAGACTTAACACATTCAATACATACGTCTGCATGATCTAAATTTTATTGTGTTAGTTTAATTAAATAAGAAATAATATGAATTAACTTTAAATGTGCAAAAACATATAAAAAATTCTGGTTAAAAGTGATTAATCAAATTATTTACTCCAATAAATTAAATTTGAATATGTGAATAGAACACTCTGAATCGTTGCCCTTCCTCACCACCCTCCTACACAAAACATTAATGATTGCAAAAATGACAAATAATCAGAGAAATAAAATAAAAAATTTTAATAAATACAAAGAAAAGAAAACAAAAAAAATTAAATTATTTAAATATGTGGTGAATCATGTGGACGTAGACATGGAGATCTTGAATAATCTCCCCATAGCTGGGGAGCTCACCCAACAACAACAACAACAACAATAAATTGTGGGCTTATCAATTTATTGGTTCGAGAAAAGAAAAGCATCATAATAACCCCTTTCCCCGCATCCGACAAATCTCCTCCATCCCTTACCATCCATCACCATCAATGTCCATGCTTCCCACACCCTCCTTAAATCCACTTGTAATACAAATTTTGCATTGGAAATTTTACTTTATATTGCTGCAGGGTTTGTGGGAATATTGCTTCAAATTCACGGGTCCCCTCCTTTCAGAATTGGATGTTTTTTTAGTGTATTCATAATCTTTTTATCATGAGATTTTAATTTTGTTAATTAAATTAAACTTCGTTGCTCAGACTTCAAAATTGTACAATAGTACTAGGTATATTATATTGTCGTTGCTCCTTCCTTCTCAATACTTTTTTCTAATTTCAAATTTCATTCGTGTCTAATATTTTATTTGGTTAATCATTTTTTTATTTGTTTTTTACTGATGATATTAACATGTCGAATTTGATTAAATATTACTTATAATTTGAAATTAATTAAAGTATATGATAAAAACAAAAATTAATAGACATGCTTGACTTGATTTGGAGAAATTAATGATTAAGATTTAGTATGTATAGGGGCCTATTCTAAATCATGGTTGTGCAATTTTTCATTAACCGACTGAAAACAAGTTAATTGAAAAAAATTTGATTCAAATACTGAATTGAAGTGACATTTTTTTTAAAGAAAAGTTCAGGTTTGATTTTTGTATCGGTTAATGGAACCAAATTGAAATTAACAAATTAATATTATATTATTTTTTTAATATTTTTGTTAATTTGATAAAAAAATCAAATTATTTTTATAGAATCGAATTGAATATTTCAATTCGATATTTGTTACGTTATTTGAGCGTACCAAAATTTCAATTCGATGATTAACTGAAATGAAACGGAATTGTTGAGGTCATGTATTGGTTGTTCAATAATTTGGACTGTCCTTAATAATAATAATAATTTGGACTTCAGAATGTTGACAACATTTCTAAAATTACACGAACTGTGTACAATGGTCACTATTTCTTTTATATTTACCATATTCAATTAATTAATTATTATTTTAAAAAGGATTCTGCGCAAGAATCAGACTCTATTCAAGTTGGTTTTGCTATATTGCTTTCTCCCACTGTAAAGTGGCTGCTGCACGAGGGCTCTTGTCGTAGCTAGCTAGGGTTTGCAAATTGAATGTGTCTCAATTCTCATGTTCATTTTTATTTTTGTTTTTTCAATAATCTAATTTAAATGGCAGAAACTACAATTTAACAACCTTCTTTACCTGAAATAATGTAACTATTCTCCAGATTTTGATGTGGATAGAAAGTGATCTTAGAGTTCATGTGTTCAAATTTTGCTATATGTGTGAAACTATATTTTACTGCATAGTAAGTATTGTTTATATTTTATTTATTTGATATTTTTTATCAAAATATAATTGTTGTAACTATCTTGATTAGATATTGATATTTGACGAAAATAATTACAATCGAATTATTTCCAAAAAAAAAAAAAGAAGAAGAAAAGAGTGAAATATTTTTCAATCAAAACTCAATTTGTCTTATTATATCGTAAATTTAATAATAAAAACAATGCATATGTATATGAACATTTTAAAATATTTATAAAATAATAATTAAGAATTTTGATCATATTTAAGAGAATAAATTGTTTTTGGAGAATGATCAAATTTAAATTAATTATATAATAAATAAGATATACTAATGAATAAATCGATATATAGTTTAAAAAAATAATAAATTATATAATAAATATATATCACTTTATAATTTATTTAATTTGACCGCAAGAATTTTTCACTGAATAACGATAAGAATTCAGCAACCCAATGATTTGAGAAAGGAACAAACTTTGTTGAGTAAACGACAAAGGCGGATCCTAATTTAGAAAGCTAAAGACGCTTTAAGCCTCGTATTATTACGAGGGGGAGTGACGTGGCGCCAGAGTTTTGAGCCGCGTCCGAAGTTATCGGCTGGAACGGTAAGCGGTTGGATCATGGATGTGGATGTTATCATCAATTGAGAAGTTGAAGCCGACAAGGGGTGACTCCCCCATCTAGCAACCTTGTAGCTCTGGTATGGCTTACATTTGTCTCGACTACCTTACCTGGTTTCCGTTTCTTTTCTTTTCCTTTTTTTTATTTCTCATATTTGCCTATAATGTCTAATTTCTTGAAAAGAGTAATTATTTGGATAACGCACGCTTGATGTATGTGTATGATATAATAATTTTTATTATAATTATTTAATTTAATAAAATAAAAGGAAGATACAAGTACTAATTTATCAAAACTATTAAAATATGTCCATTTTAAATGTACGTGAGCAAGAAACTACTAACAAAAATAATGATTGAAGGAACGCTTTTTTAGTTGATCAACATTAATTATTTAAAATCCTCAAACTCAATAAATGGTATAAATTTCATAATAAAATCATGCAAATACGGTTGAATTTAATTTTTTCAAAATTCAACTGATTATAATACTCAATGCATCAAGATTCAAAGACAAAAATCATAAATAAATTTGTATTGAAATATACATAAAATAGAATAAAAAAATTATTATAAAAATAGACAAATTTCTCAGGTAAACAAATCTCATTTACCATATCATATATCATTTGAAATATTAATAATCCACTTTACCCATAAAACAATAACAGTTTAATATATGCAGAATCTCGGACATTAATTTTACTGGAATTCGGGAATCTTAAAATTTGTCATAATGCACATAATAATCACGCCAACAAAGGCACCACACTACAGTTTGAAGGTCCACTTCGCACTTTTTCCAGTCCTAATGGGACACCCTATTTTCGTGGCAACTTGACGCTGATTTGTTTCTGCTAGCTAGTTTTGGTAGTTAATTATATTTCTTCCCCATAATTACTAATATTTATGTAATCTTCTCCTCAAAAAATATATTTTAATTAAAAAAAGTGAAAATCCTAATATCACTCCCCCTAAATTATTATTCACAAATTATATAATAAACATAGTACATTTGTTGTCTAAGTAGTTCAATTATGACAAGACTCGATCTTGCCTGAAATTTCTCACATGTGTTGGCTATGGATCACAGAAAAGTCATCCATCGTGATGCAAAATTCACGGAATTTGGAAATCTTGAATGTTGATCTTGACTAGATAGGATTTAAAATAACCAGGGTTTACCCATCCAGGGTCAGATTCGTGGTTAATAATCGACCCCCAGTTCCTATAAATTGAACCCCTCAATACTCCATTTCCTCGTCATCTTTACTTTGATGGTCCATACATCCATTTCCATTTTCATTTAACTTCATTTCTCCAGAACCTCTGATTTCTGGTACCACATATACGTACAATTTCTTTCTTTCTGGTAAATTCCGAATTATAAAAACAAAGCTACGTGTACGTTAACAGTTTGTTTGCATTAACGAATTTCACGTCAGTTGCGTGGGATTTCTGTGTGTGTGTAGGGAGAAGCAGAAATGGCGGCCAACGGCAACGCACGGGTTAGCATGACTAACGGAGATACGGGGAGGAATGGGCTGGCGAAGATTCAGACGCAGAAAAGGGCAAACGGAGTATGCCACGACGACAGCACGACGCCGGTGAAGGCTCAGACGATCGACGAGCTCCACTCTCTTCAGAAGAAGAAGTCGGCGCCCACCACTCCCATCAATCTGATGCAGGGCTCCTTTGCCGCCGTCTCCGAGGACGAACGCCGCAAACAGCAGCTTCAGTCTATCAGGTATAGATTGCATCCTTTGTTTAACGTTGTTAAGGTGTCCATGTAATATATTGCCACGCTATAATTAGATTGTGCCCAGAAACTAATAAAATTACATGATTAGAAAAAAAGGGTTTCTATTAGTGGTTGTGTATGTCTCAACTACACAGTTTAAAGTACCTTCACGGGTTTGTTTTTATGTTTTTTTTTTTTAAATATATAATTTGTTAGATTTAAATATTAAGATTTCGTTAAGTTTATTTAATAGAATATT
This sequence comes from Sesamum indicum, assembly GCF_000512975.1. NCBI lineage: Eukaryota > Viridiplantae > Streptophyta > Magnoliopsida > Lamiales > Pedaliaceae > Sesamum > Sesamum indicum. The sequence continues at coordinate 4,553,764 of NC_026159.1, read as the reverse complement.
TATTTCTGTTGCAAATCCGTTATTACATTATGCCCATTATTTTTTTTGTTAAAAAAAGAATAAACTCTAGAGTTTTTATTTATGTAAAATATTTTAAATATGATAAAATTAAAAATACATTTAGTAGAGAACTTGTTGCATCTGATCTTAATCACTGCTTCATATTAGTTATTTGTATTATTAATTATAATATTTGTTTATAATGTTGTTCGATCAGTGCATCATTGGCATCGCTGACAAGGGAGACGGGACCAAAGGTGGTGAAAGGAGACCCGGCGAGGCCGTCGTCGGAGCCCGCCCGGGTTGTGGCCCACCACGTCAGCCCCACCATTACCGTCAGCGACAGTGCTTTGAAGTTCACTCACGTCCTCTACAACCTTTCTCCTGCAGGTACTATATATGTCAAAACAAGTCTCCACGTAATTGAAAGAATCATAAGTTCGTAACGACATTGTGTTTTTGTAAGTAATTTAGTAATGTAACATGTTGTTTGATGCTTTTTTGTGACAAGCGCAGAGCTATATGAGCAGGCAATAAAGTACGAGAAGGGTTCTTTCATTACATCTAGCGGTGCATTGGCGACCCTTTCTGGCGCCAAGACCGGGCGTTCTCCTAAGGACAAACGTGTCGTAAGGGATGAAACAACTGAGGATGATCTTTGGTGGGGAAAGTATGTTTCTAAACGATGTCGACTTTCGATCTATTTTACTGAAGTTTAACGAAATTTGTCCAAGCTATATTGAGTGTTTTACTCTTTTTTGTATGTCATAGGGGCTCACCGAACATCGAAATGGATGAGCACACGTTCTTGGTGAACAGGGAACGAGCAGTGGATTACTTGAATTCATTGGACAAGGTAATGTATTAATCAATGCTGTGATCCTAGTGTTTATGTTAGAGAATTAAGTGTAGCCTTCATTACAAAGTACTACGAGAACTGTTTAATAGATAAAGATAAATTGAAACCTGAAGACAGGAAGTTGATGAATAGTTCCGTCTTTTTGTACTTAATGGCCATTGCTCTGATCCTCCGGGAGGTGGTTTTTGGCATTTTCCTTTTTTGTCTCAATGTCAATGGCCATATCTGGTTAGATTGAGCTAACTGTACCCGGTTCAAATTTCAATAAATAATGCTAAGGATAGAAAGAGATAAATTTAGCGTGTTTTGTGATTAAGCTGTTCCTTGTTTTAGCATTTGCCTTTTTTTTTCCCTCGAGGAAGATGGAAATACGAAACAAAGAGATTCCGATGATCTGTTATAACCTGTGGAGTTTTCAAGAAGTGTATTTTCTATGTAGTTTTAGGTATTACAGAGGGAGGGTTAAACGATATGCCTTGCTAGCTTGCTGATCATCAAACAATATGCTGCTTGTCGATTTCAGGTGTTCGTTAACGACCAATTCCTGAACTGGGACCCGCAGAACCGTATCAAAGTCAGAATAGTGTCAGCCAGAGCTTACCATTCCTTGTTCATGCACAACATGTAAGTAAATGGAATTAGGTACTATCTTTTTTCAAGAACTATGATTCTCTATCTTGAGTAATATGGTCGATCATGGTATTTTAGGTGTATCCGTCCCACTCCCCAAGAGCTGGAGAACTTTGGTACTCCGGACTTCACTATATACAATGCTGGCCAGTTCCCGTGTAACCGTTACACACACTACATGACGTCTTCCACTAGCATAGATTTAAATCTTGCTAGGAGGGAAATGGTCATCCTCGGAACCCAGTATGCTGGGGAGATGAAGAAAGGCCTTTTCAGTGTAATGCACTATCTCATGCCTAAACGCCAAATCCTCTCCCTACATTCCGGTTGCAATATGGGCAAAGAAGGAGATGTTGCTCTTTTCTTTGGCTTATCAGGTAAAGTGTATCACTGGAATCAGCAATGAGGGGCTGTCCCCTGCCAACCGATATCTGCACTTTAACCCTCTGTGCATCTGTTTCTAAATTGAAAACGAATGTTTAATTTTTTATCGACGTATATCATTTTGTACTGAATGCTGGACCTTTTTCTCTTTTCTCATTCTCGTGTATGCTAGGTACTGGGAAAACTACTCTATCTACTGATCACAACCGGTACCTTATTGGAGATGATGAACACTGTTGGAGTGATAATGGTGTGTCGAACATTGAAGGTGGCTGCTATGCTAAGTGCATTGATCTCTCCAGGGAGAAGGAACCTGACATTTGGAACGCAATCAAGTTTGGGACTGGTACTATACTGTCCAATTCAATTGTTTCCCTCTGAACTCTAATTGTTAAAGAAATTGTGCTACATGGATCATCTGCTAATAGTTTGTGCATCGGTGTTTCCTGTGAATGGCAGTATTGGAGAATGTGGTGTTCGATGAGCATACTAGAGAAGTGGACTACTCTGATAAATCTGTCACGGGTAATGCCTCAGTTTCCTGTCGATCGATGAACTCTCCTATTGAGTAATTTTCAGCTTTCACATTCTAATGTTTTCTTTCCCGTTTATCCCAGAGAACACTCGAGCTGCTTATCCCATTGAATACATTCCCAACGCTAAAATTCCATGTGTTGCATCACATCCGAAGAATGTGATACTCCTCGCTTGCGATGCATTTGGTGTGCTCCCACCTGTGAGCAAGCTGACTCTGGCACAGACAATGTATCATTTCATCAGTGGCTACACTGCCCTGGTAGGCAACATCCTCCTAAATCCAGTTTTCCATCATTTCATCTGAATTAACTGAAAAATCTACAGGAAAATGTACTAACTTCTTGGCTACTACCAATCTAAACTCTTATACAGGTTGCTGGAACTGAAGAAGGAATAAAAGAGCCACAAGCAACATTCTCAGCTTGCTTTGGAGCTGCCTTCATCATGTTGCATCCCACCAAATATGCAGCCATGTTAGCTGCAAAGATGCAAAAGCACGGTGCCACCGGGTGGCTCGTCAACACTGGCTGGTCTGGTGGACGGTATGGAAGTTGTAAAAGTGTACTAAACTTCATTGTTTTTCATGGAACGAGTTTCAACTAATGGATGGACGACTACTCCTTTTTGTGCAGTTATGGATCTGGGAGCCGTATCAAATTAGCATACACACGGAAAATCATTGATGCGATCCACTCAGGCAGCCTGTTGAAGGCAAACTACAAGAAGACTGAGGTTTTTGGGCTTGAGATCCCGACTGAGGTCGAGGGCGTGCCTTCAGAAATCTTGGAACCGAGCAACACGGTGAGTTTGTTCCTAAGCTTCTTCCTATATCACTTTATCTCCTCTTGATGTTCTGTCCTATATATAAACATGGTTTCATTTGTTAATGTAGTGGTCAGACAAGAACGCTTACAACGAGACACTGCTGAAGTTGGCCGGGCTTTTCAAAAACAACTTTGAAGGGTTCGTTGCTCACAAGATTGGGAAGGATGACAAGTTGACCGATGAAATTCTTGCTGCTGGCCCTATATTCTGAGCGGCAGCTGTTGAAAGAAGAAGCGAATATCTGAAGAAATTGGAATTAAATTGATGGACATAACTATCTATGTATATGTCTATCTTTTTTTCTGTTTGGTGTAAAATCCATTTTTTAAATTGAATGAAAGCAGATATTCTGTTTCATGGCAAGAAGGTGTACTGATCAGTCCTGCAAAAGTAATGCAATATTATTACCACATAATGTCTCTATGAATGTAACAAAATGTGATCAGCAGATGATAGCTTTGAACAAGTACTGGGATTATAAAGAACGTGAAACTGCTCATGATGTAATAAACTAAGGAAGACGGAAGAAATTGAGTGGTAATAAATAATTGTTGTTTATTTTGAGGAAAAAACAAAAGAAACGAATAAAATCTTATGTAAATAATTAAAATAATAAAAGATCATTAGGTGCAGTTGAATGAGAATTTTATGATCAAGGTACTTAGTTTGAGTTAGATTAAACGAGAATATAATTACAAGACTAATGTCTGATAAATTGGAATTTATTTAGAGAATTGATATATTAATATATTCCACAAATTTATTAATATACTAAAACCAGTTAATAATAAATTAATACATAAAAAAATAAACAATAAGTTACAATAATTTTTAATTGAATCAATATATTATAATGACTCATATAAAATAGAATCTAATAAAATTGGAAACTATAACATCAAGCTTGTTTTGTAAAAACTCACGAGCCAAGCCATCGTTTGCAAGAGATAAGGAGGTTAGTTAGGAACGAGACACGGTGAAAGGCTGAAAGGAAGGTCCTTTTCCACTGAAAAATATAAAGCCTTTCGTGGCTTCATCAGATCCCAAGAACAGAAGAGATTGCTCATAAAAATGCCGTTTCTCAGTCGGCTGATTGCGATGGTATCTAGAATAGTGAATTGTCTTAAGGTGAGCGCTTGATATTCCATCTCTGCAGCGACCAAAACCCAGTGTAGGAACCCCATACCGCCTAAAAGCAGGAGAGAGATGCCGATTGTTGTTGTAGCTGCTTCGGTCCCAAGACTTCCCCTTTTCCCCCAAATTTGGAAGAAAAACCAAAATTCTGCAAGGCCGCAACTCCTTCATTGCTCCAAGTACTACTCTTTCACGTCGGATTCGACTCTCTTTTGTTTCTGTAGGCGTAGTTTCTTGTTATGGGAGTTTAGTTAACTGTTGTCAGTTGCCCTTCTCAGTTTCTGTATTCGACGTTATACGTGTGCTTGTCTGTGTTGGTATATCAACTAAAAAGAAGACGGCAGCTCATGAGTTGTTGCCATTAATCGTGATCGTCAATTCCAGAGTACTTTTGTATGAAAGAGTATTGGTTTAAACGACCTGATTGGTTCAATGAAAGAAATTATGGAAGATGGCAAGATAGAGTTTTAACCACTTATTTCACGAAATGATTGACTAGATTGCTTCACAAACGCGTGCAATTGGGAAAGATAGAGTTTTCCACAGCTTATTGACTCATTTCTTTGACAGTAAAAAGTGGTCTTGAGTTTGAGATTATGCTGTGAACTGTCGTCCCTATAAAGTGGCTGATTTCATGAGGATATCAATTAGCTAATAGACATGGTCTTGCTAAGTATTACGATAGCTCACGTGGCATTGAAATGGATGAGTGAACTACAGATTGAATCTTTAATTTCAACCTTCTTTATTTTCCAATAGAAGGTTATATTTTCAATATATTAAGCGTCGGATCTGATTTGAGTTGAAACCTACCGTTTCAGGAACATTGGAGAGAGCACCAGCCTATCTAGAGATCCTGAGCCAACCGAGTAAGTCCCATTTCTATATGTATATATTTGGATGGAAGGGGATAAGTCGCTGTTGTTCAGTTATGCACTTTTGTGAATTTGTAAGCCACACATTTCCTTCTGCAATTTAGGTTGGGAAGCCCCAGGGATATGGAGGTGCATCAGGTATCATTTTTTGTTTATGATGGTGTGGCTTATGCATGTTTCAGCTATTATTTTCTGCTTTATTTTGTTACTGCAGAGAAATTTGAAATCCATTGATAATGAAAAAGAAGAGAAACCGAATGACATATGGCAACTATTTAAGGAAGCTCAACAAAGTAAGTCAGACTACTTTTCTCTACATGCATCACATTAGTTGTACATCATGGGAATTTGATTTAGCAGGTGATATGTTGCATTGTGATTGTGATTCAGATATTCTGTACTTAAACAAACAGTGTCTACTGGCCATGGAAGAGCTTGAGAGGCTAAAGAATGAAAGGACCTTATTGCTTGATAGGGTAGAGCAATTGGAGATGAAAAATCAGGCAAATTTCAGAAGAGGTTCTTGCACTTGCATTTGCAATTTCTGTGGACCTCCTACAAATGTGTGGTGTTACTCTCAGCATTACAATATCAAATGGACATGTTTCGATTATTCTTTCTTCATAAGAATCTGATATGTGCGAACTTTAAGATTTATATTACTTACAGAAAACAAGGGACTAAATTTTTCAACTTTTTTCTTAGATGTCACAAACTGGCCTTTCTCATTAATTGCAGTGAAGCAGCATGAATACATTGAATGTCCCATAACTAGGGACAATTTTTGATAATATGAAAGTGCGAGCAATTTTATACTTAGAATTTTTACCATCTTTTTTTAAGCTTCAGATTTCTTTATTTCTCAGCAGGAGAAATGGATGCTACTAGGTCTAATTGTAACATTATTATTGCATTGAATAACTAAACAGATAAATTTACAATCAGCTCAGAGTTGCTTCTTAGAATAGATTCTTTGGTTCTCAATGGCGTGATTAGCAGTATGGAGGCATCTGATTTAAGAAGGTTAATAATCGATGCAAGGGGCAGTTCGGCTGATGATCTATATGGCCTTAATTGCAAGAATGATGCTGAATTTCTGGTTGAGCTGCACCACTTTTCAAAGAAGAGCAAAAAGTAAGGTCTTTCACATTTGCTGTAACTACTAAGTCCAAGATCTCTAATCATTTCTTGTTTGCAACTTCAAATGTACTGCCTTATAACCAATTTATAATTCAAATTTTTGTGGAATAACTTAAATATGCTTGTTTTCTTGGCATATTCGTTTGAATGCTATAGTCAAAATGTTTGATCTTATTATTAAAAAACCCTTCTTCAAGATCCTTTGATGCACTATAAAGGATGTATTATATAAAGGAAAAGTTACTTAGAAGGAAGAGTTTCATATGACTAGCTTTATGTGTTTCTGAATAACAATGGGGCCTTGACTCTCAATACAGACTCTATGCTTGGAGACCTAAAACCTATGATTAGAGCATCACATTTGCAATATAGCTGTGGTTAAGACTTCTCTATATGCTAGTGAGATACTGGCAAAAAGAGTTGACGCTTGTGCTGAAGAGTTGTAACCCTGATTATGAGGTCCCTGGAAATGCTAATATTTAGGACTCTTTTTTACAGTTTCTCCTTTGCTTTTATGCTTGTCTGTATAACCTTAAATTCAGGATTCTGTTCCCTACTATTATGCTTGATTTGTAAAGAGGTTTGTCTTTTCAACACTATTAACTTGTTCCTGTCACTTGTATAATTTTCTTTTGATATTTATGATTCAGGAACGGATTTCACATAATCCACATCTGTACAGAAATGTCACCTGTAGTCTCTGAGGGACCTTTGGCATCATATATAACTGGCTTATCTAGTGCTCTACAGAGGAAGGGAAATCTTGTGGAAGTTATATTGCCCAAGTAATCAAGAAATTTCTATTTCCTGGTTTATGTACTTTTTCTTTCTTGTTGGTGCATGGAGTCCAAAATTTGCAGTTTCCTCCTCCTTTATGGTTGCCATTGATTTGAGGGTTACTGTTATGAAAATTTCTATGGAAAAAATTTCAATTGTAGTTCTACTGCACTGGTTAATAGTTAAGTGCAGATTAGTTCAAAAAATAAGTGCTATGATAATTCACATTTTGGACTTGCAATTTTATGCCAAAAAAGTAAAGGAGTAATTCTAGAAACTTGAAAAAGTGAGAATTTTCAGAACTTCCATAACTGGTTTGACAATATTTGGTTTAAGTGATCTTCCACCAATGTTTCACTCTTGTTAGCAACTTTGAAATAGGTATTCATGCTTGAATCTAGAGGAAGTTCAAGGATTACGAGAAGTTGAAACAGAACTCCACTCATATTTTAATGGTCAGTTGCATGGGAACAGGATCTGGACTGGGTGAGTTTTCACTAATACTGTTTATATGTGTGTTTACTGACTACAATGAACTGGGAGCTGAAGGATTTATGAAGAAATGATGACACAGTTCTCAGGCGGAAGCAATGTCCTGCATTAGCATTTGTTCTTCTTCTTATGCTTTGGATGTTTGCATACAGGGTTGTCTACGGCATTGGAGTTACCTTTATACAGCCTGTCTATTACTCATCTTTATTTAGCCACGACAAAGTATATGGTTACTCAAATGACTTTGAAAGGTTTGTGGACATGTCCCCTTTATTTCCTTTTAGTTTCTTATGGGGTTTTTAATTGATTGATCTTCTGGATGCTAGCGCTGCCTGAAGTTTTCATATCTACATCACATTTCAATTGAGATGTGTACATTTTCAAATGAAATGTCATAAAAGTGTTTGTCTAGGCCTGCAGTGTAACTGCACCCATCTTTTTCTAGTTTTTGCAGTTCTTGGATACTATGAAATATTTGTTTGTTTATGAATGAAATCACTCATAGGGAACCATAAATGTATGAGGTTGATAAAAGTGGGGCTGATGCCTGCTATAGAGTTCCAACTTGAGAACTCCATCACCCCACCTGCTGAGCAGCAAGTTATAATTTTATTATTATATGCTTTTTCTTTAATAGGAGGATTCCTTTATTTACTACATGCATGCCGCTGTTTATGTTCTGCTAATTACTTGTGTAACCCAATCATGTTATCTCTATGTTGTCAGATTCACCTATTTCTCTCGTGCTTCACTGGACTATCTAGTTAAATCAGGAAAGAAACCTGATGTGCTTCACGTACACAATTGGCACACTTCTATAGTTGGGCCACTTTTCTGGGATGTTTTTGTCAGTCAGGTGTGGTTCTCAACAAATTTTAATTATTGAAATATATATACTGAACAACCCAAAACTTTCAGCTAGTATTTTGTTAAAACTCTTTTTCCGATGAATAGTCTGTTCATCTTTATATTCTGGTCCTCTCTGCATACAGTCTCACATGGAAGGACTGTTTGATTTGGACAAATTGCGTAATCATAATTCTATTTCCTCCCAAATTTACCTTCTATGGAGGCTTATATTACTGAGTCAACCAGATTATATCTGACACTCACGCCCTTGGGTGCTCTGCTGGTTTAATGTTTCCTTATATTAGCTGATTCTAATGATTATTTTGTTTCTGATGTCCCACTGGAATCAACAATATATTTCACTGTATTAATTTGCAGGGGTTTGAAGGTACTAGGATACTGTTGACCTGTCAGGGTTTTAATTCCCAGGTACGCACCTTCTTTTATGTTTTAGGGATTCTTAAGCTTTATTTTTCCATTCTTGTCCTGTCAGTATGATGCAAGAGCTGTGAGCGTCTGCTTATTGATTTTTTTTATTGTAGTGTCTTGAACAACCAGAAAAGCTAGCATTATGTGGGCTTGACTCGTCTAGATTGCTTCGGCCTGATCGTCTGCAAGATAACAATAAGTCTCATCTTGTCAACATACTCAAGGTAATTATTTATTTCCTTTATTGACATGTTAACAATGTCCTTGCCTATAAAAGATTCATGGTTTTGTAAGTATTGCTTAAATGAGTCTTTACATTTTTCTTTCTTGTAGAAAACTTCATTATATTTAAAAAATTTTACATACAATTTAACAGTATTATCTGAATATGTAGTCTCTTAGTTGATCAGAGAAGTCAACAAAATAAAGTTTAGTAATTTTAGCCCGACTTCAAATGCAACTCTACTGCTTATGTACATTTTAGTCATGATCTCTATATGCGTCTTTTCATCTTTGGGCATTCTCATATCTTTGCTTCAATCCATCCTCCATCTGTTTTGGAGCATTTTGTCATAAAGTTTATATTCCTTTGGTTATTTTTGCTAATGATCCTGCTTTCATAATCTATTTATTGTTTTTTATTACACTTTTAATCACTGACTTAGTTCACTTAATCCTTTTTCATCTTTTCCCCTCCATTATCTTCTATACTTTTGCAGGGTGGAGTTGTTTACTCTAATAAAGTAATCATAATGTCATCAATACATACTAAAGGCAGAATAGTTGGTGCATTTGGACATGGACTGGAACCCACTTTAGATATTCACAAGTATGTATTGCTTTTCGAGAAATCCTATAGATTGGTTCATAGAAAATGAGATTTTGCTCCCTCTCTGACCCTTTCTCATAATCAAGTAGAATTTGATTGTTGGAAGTGAAGATTTGGTTGTTAGTCCACTTGGCCTTTATTTAAATTGCTTTGTTTTCTTATTTATAATCCTCGAGTTATCTTTTGATTTGCATGTAGAGAAAAGTTGGTGATTGCTCCTCGTGGATTCGATAAATCAACTTGGGATCCTTCATGTGACAATATTCTTCCACAGAGCTATAGTGCAGATGACATGAAGGGGAAGTCTGTGTGCAAAGTCGTATTGCAGCGGCATCTGGATTTACCTGAAGGGGCATCCAAAATTCTCGTGAGTGTACAGCCCATAAAACATTGTGCTCTCAGGACCCTCTGCTAACAACTTTCAAATGTGATATGAACTGTCAGCAATTAGTCCACATTATGCGTAGCTCTTCTATAATACTTTTTAGGGCAGTATTTCCTTGTAATCTAAAACTGATGAAGTTTTCAGGTTGGATGCATTTATCCAGACATCTTAGATGCTGACATTGAGAAGTTAAAGACACTTGTTTGGATGGCTTCTAGAAGGGGAGTTCAGGTATAAGCTTCAGTCTTGGGCACTTTCTCTTAGTTACGATAAATAACAATGTATACCTGCATATCAGCTGATGACATATTTTGAAGATCTGTTTAAGGTAATGAGCTTTATCTTTGCTGGTTTCGATCCTTTGAGCAAATAAGATTGAAATCCAGCTTACTTCGTGACTTCATCTACCGCTGTACCTTGGTTGTTCTATATATCTGATTTTGGATGTGTTAGCTGCAGTTTATTTTCATGGGATCTAGCAAAAGCCCAGGCATGAGGAGGGAGTTGGAGATTTTTGAGGAAGAAGTGGAGGTACATTCTTGGATTTTCTGTTTTTCCTTTTTTTTTTTTAATTATTTTTTATTTATTTAAAAATTAAAATCTTAAATCACTTCTCTAAGTAGTGGTCAGATTCTAACCGACCTGTCTAATTTGTCACACTTATTCTTTCCAGAATATGGTGGTCTTTTTCTATGATAATATCTATACTTATGATTTGACTGCATTTACTACATCAAATCAAGATATTTTTTTAGGTTCCTATGCAAAACTAAAAAACCCATCTGATTCTTCGTTATTGCAGGATGAAAATGTGAGATTCATTGATGAATATGATGAAGAATTATCACATCTGATAATTTCAGGATCCGACATCCTGATATGCCCATCTTTTGATGATCCTCTGCTTCAAGTGCCAGTAAGTGTCTCATAGATGCTGAGGTTATACAGAAACGATAACAAAGGAGGGTCACTTTATTCCCTTCCAATGATTGCAGACAAGCTCTGAAGGAAATTACTTGACTTTAAAGAATTCCCCTATTAACTGTTGACGAAATTACAAGCTAGATATTGCATGCAGAGTGACCTACTGACCTAGCATGGTTCCAAGTGTGAGGAAAATGACGTTGGCGAACATAATCATAGGGCTGTGAGTGGTATACCATAGTCTAAGAGGTTATGCAAACTCTGAAAGTCTCTTACAACATTATTCAGATTGAAACTCCGATGACAGTTAAATATCTAAACCGTCTAAACCAATGGCGACATATTGTGATTATCATTGACATGTGCTGTCTGAGATTTTATACGATGTCAGCATTATGTCCTAGAAGGACCTCGGGAAAGTCAGCAATGACCTACTTTTTTTGGCTGTTTTAGTGGATTGTAGGAGTAAATTTGTGCTTTGTCTTTGGTAGAGCTTGGAGGTCTATTTTGGTCAAGATGGTGGTTGGTGAATTTCCGAAGGTGGAGAACATCTATGTAATGCAGGGTTTTGTGCATGAAGGCTTAGCCATTGGTTTGTCTTCTAAGCGTGAAAGGGAGAACAGAACTTAGTTACGAGTTGCTAAGCTTATTGTGAAACTCTATATAATCAATGAATTTAATTCCTTTCCCTATACACATGTGAAAAATTCCCAACTTTCTAAAGACTTTTTTTCCTTTCCCCAATTATATAGCTCAAGGCCATAAAATATGGAGCAGCTCCTGTTCCTCTACACTCTGCCGACAGCAGATTCAGGTAACGTGATTTGTTATATCATACATGTCAACTGAGCAACATTTTATTTACTTTTTTACACCTGA
>NC_026159.1:4526887-4541806 GCF_000512975.1 Sesamum indicum | reverse complement strand
AACAGGCTCTTTGGTGATGATGAGAGCACTACATTCTCACAGTACATCAATCAAACCTTTGGAAACCTGTCTCTAGGCCAAGCCATCGATGAACTCGTTACGTGTTTCTCACCCTTGACAAAAGCAGAAAATCTCTTGGACTTGAGTTTGATTAAATGCTTTATGTGATAATCCTTCATATAACTCGAGGCTTAGTTTTGCTTTTCTGTATCTGCAGAAGAACAATCCATCACAATGGAATACAAGGATGATAGATGCCATGGAGAAGGATTTTTCGTGGGATTCAGAGTGTGCGGACGTGCATATTTCTGCATATGCAGCAGTGAAAAGATTATAAAGAGGTCGTAAACATATGCACCAGGCATTGTAGAAATTGATATAGAACAGGACATTCTTGTACATAGAAAAAGTCTGCAATCATCCTGGATTAGCTACAGCATAAAGTTGAGCATTCTCGGTAATTAATTCTTTGGTCCCTATACTTTGAGTTAAACTTAATATTTTTCAAGGTAGGAATTTTTTATAAATTGTTATGATTTTGGTGTATCCGCTTTCCTCATTCTTGACATCTTTAACTCTAATTTTGACGATGGGACCAAGATTTTATAATTTATAAAGATCAGAAACCAAAATTGTGTTTAAAAAGATTTAGGGATCAAAATATATTTCGCCCTAAATTATGGAGATTAAAAGTACAATTTACCCTTCAAAAATTAGTATGATAATAAGTTCTCTTTTGTAGTAGTAAATATAGATAATATTAAAAATTCACAATTTCTTTGACGGAACTACATTTGATCATTCAATTTAAGATTAATTAAAGGGAAACAAATTCAATCACCCTAGAAATTATGAACGGGAATGGGAAAGCGGATTACACAATTCGGTGATATAAAAGGGGAAAAAAGATCTGTCTACAAAGAAATAGAAAAAAGAAAAGAGGGAAGGTTTTATGGTAAATTATAACAATTTTTTCTTAAATTTAATATAATTATAAATACTTTTTGTTATTTAGAAAAAAATGAACACCCCTAATATTTGATAAAATTTTAAGCAATTCTTGGGTGGGATGTGGATGGTCAATTTTATCTTTATTATATTTTTTTAAATTAAAAATAATAAAATATCAGATGAGATGAATAAAAAAATTATAAAAATTATAAAAAATATTCACTTAATTAATAAAAAATTAAAAAAATTAAATATTATGTAAAATTATTTATTTATATTCCACAAAAATGTTTTAATTATTTCACGATAAAAGATAGATGAAAATTTAATAAAAATTAATAAATTGAACTAGTTATTAAATAAATGTTAAATCAAAAGTATTAATAATATTTAGAATAATAAAAAATATTTATAATTATATAAAAAATGTTAAGAGAATTAATTGTAATTTGATCTTTAAATTGAAAAAAAATGGCTATAATAAAAGGAGTTTTTTTTTTTTCTCTATTTTCAAGAATTTTCATATTTTCTCTCTTCATCAGCAAAGGGAAATTTCGTCTGTAAGAACCAAATAAATTATATTTTTGATTGCATAAGTGAATTTATTTTTAATTTTGGTTTGATACTTTAGTTAATTTATACATTGAGTCCCATATGTGTTTTTTTTTTTTTTTCAATTTGAGGACACAAGAGGCTTTTTCATTAAGAGGCTAAACGGCAGCTGTTATTTCCATTAGCAGTCATATTTTGTTATGTTTTGGAGCTGGAGCAATACATTTGGTTCCATTATTTTGTTTGTTATGTTCTCGAGCTGTAGCAACAAATTTGCCACTGTTTTTGTTATGTGTTAGAGCAGAATAATGAATTATTTTATATTTTATAAATTATATTTTTTATCCCATAGTGTAATTTACCGGCAATACAATGCCTATTATATGGGATAAAAAATGTAATATACCCGCAAAAACCCCAACAGAACCCTGGTGGTGGTGGAAGACACAGACCCACGGATGGCTTCAACGACGGAGCCTGCTGAATCCTTCAAACCCTATCGCCTCAAGCACACCCTTACCGGCCACAAACGGGCCGTCTCCAGCGTTCAATTCTCCGAGGATGGCCGCTTCCTCGCGTCCTGCTCCGCCGACAAATCCGCCCGCACTTACTCCCTGTCCTCTCCCGATGCTGTCCACAACGAATTCCATGGCCACGAATTGGGCATCTCCGACCTGGCCTTCTCCTCCGACGGACGTTTCCTCGCCACCGCCTCCGACGACCGCACCGTCCGTCTCTGGGACGTCGCCACTGGCTCCCTCATCAAAACCCTTACTGGCCACACCAACTACGTTTTCTCTGTCAATTTCAATCCCCAGTCCAACATGCTTGCCTCCGGTTCCTTCGATGAGACCGTCCGAATTTGGGATGTCAAGTCGGGGAAATGCCTGAAGGTGCTTCCCGCACATTCGGACCCTGTCACGGCAGTTCATTTTAATCTGGATGGATCGCTTATCGTTTCAAGTAGTTATGATGGGCTTTGTAGGATTTGGGATGCTTCCACTGGGCATTGTATGAAGACTCTCATTGATGATGAGCATCCTCCTGTTAGCTTTGTCAAGTTCTCGCCCAATGGGAAGTTTATTCTTGTGGGAACTCTTGACAATACTCTGGTTGGTTTCTATTTTATTGTCTTTATCTATGATGAAAGTTACAATCTTTTAAGTGATATGATTTGTTTGTTTACTTCATTTGGTTGATGGGGGGGGGGGGGGGTTTTAATTTTTTTTTTTTAACTTTTTTCTTGATCGAGGAGCACTTGTGAATTCTGATCCAGAGGTTGGAAATGGTGCTGTTTGGAATTGTCATCGCTCGATGCCATGTTTTAGTTGCTTTGAGACTGTTATCTTGTCAAGTGGAATGTTAAATTCTCCGTTTCTGCGTAGTGATTCAATGTGTTAGATGATTCATTGAATAATAGATTCAGTAATTGGACATGTTATTGTCCTATTTTCCATTTGGTTTCTTAGAACTGTTTCCATGTAGACTCCTGAGAAGGATATACAGTCCAGCCATTACTCCTTTTTTTTTCCCCCTTAAGCTGTATCTCTGCTGATAATGACATTAAGTTAGTCCTTATCATAGGAGGAACTGATTAAATGGTAGATTATATTGCGGTGATAGAAACATAAGATGAAATCTTGATATTTGTCTTGTTGTTCTTTTGAATGGGTAAATTTATCTGCTTGACTGGCGAGTAGGTAATTTTATCTGCTTCCTTGATTTGAATAGCTCATGTCAATTATCAGATGCTAAAGACTTCAGCTGTATGATCTATATATATGATTTACTTGGGAAGCTAATATGAGGACTAGTGTGTGCAATGTGTATCATGTTTGATTCGGATGAGAATTTATGAACTGCTTGACATCTGCACTGAGAGAGTTGATGTGGTGGTTTAGAAGATGCATATCTTCACTGCTGAATATAGGAGAACTAATTTATGGAAGGAGGTTATGATCATAATGGCATCATGATTGATTAGAATGGTGAGAATGCATGACTTGATCTTTACAAATGCTGTTCTCAAGTGGCAATTCTCTAGTCATTTGAAATTTCAGTTCTGGAAATTAAATTTCTGGCTCTATAGTTGAGTCTTGATCTGCCTTCTGCCTTTATAAGTTTCACCATTCCTGCATCGCCATCTATATGCCCCATGATAACTTGAAAAGACATCTTTGCTCTTGTTAATTCTAGTGAGGCATTATATTACTTTAAGTTTTACCTCGTGTGTCTAAGTTACTGATATAACATTTTGAATTATTAGTATATGACTAATGACCTTGTGTACAAGTATGGAAGCTGTACCTCATTGTGTACTCTACTCTATCTAGGAAGTAGGAACCTCATATACTTATCTGAGAAGATATATATGTATATATAGTGATCCCATAAACATATTGATCTTCAGTTGAGACTTACTAACTAAATAGCAATTAAATAGTTGTAGCATGCACAATACACTTGATGAAGTTTTGGTGATGTTCCCCATGTTTATTTCATTATATTTTCTTATTTTAATCTTCTTGCAAACACTTTAGTACTAGTTGAAGACTTGGCTCACAGAAATGACTTGCCGCACTTTGGAAGCTTCTACATGAGCTTCTTCTTAGTTGTTCTCATGTACTCATGTGGTTTTCTCACCTAAATCATGCACAGAAACGATGTAACAAAAAGGAGGTTGCCTGGCATTAGTGCTGTTGGGGAGGTCAATTTTTTACTATCCCTGTTGATTGAAGTCCAAAAGAATATTAGTTTTATTGCATGCAGACTAGAACTTGGGTTGCAGTTATGCTCTGGATGCACATTGTATCACGGGAATCATAAAGCTTCTTTCTTCCTCAAATATTGTCGTCATGGTTGTATTATACAAATAATCTCCTATGTGTGTTAATTTGAGTTTTTTTTTCCTATTCGGATTCTATTCACCATTTGCCATGGCGTAAGAATTTATTAAATAATGGATGCATAAAATTGTCACTGTACATTTTAATTTTGTTCAATTTTTTGATTGTTGCTGAATACCTAACACGCAACAATATTTGAAACCTGAATTGTTGTTTTCAGACGAAAGAGAGATATGATCTGACAAAAGTGGGATCTTGTTGAGTGTTGACTACTTATGGTGTTCATATCTCTTTATAAACTCAGGCTGCTAGTGGCTTTACTGTTAGTTGGAACAAGAGTAGTTTTATCAGCATGTCTTTTGAAGTCTGAGTTTCTATCTGGTGGTTTATGAGCCATAATACCACCAGCTGCTAGATGAAGGACTTCAACACGTAGAGTTTTTATCATTCTAATTTTTATGTCAACCTTCTTATGCATCATTTGATGTAATTATGTATGCGCTCTTTGTGCCAGTTTGCTAAAACCTGGCCCCAAGGCATGTCTGTGGGACTCACTGTATTTACAATATTTCCGGAGTCTGCAAATGTATTCTTTTACTGCTCTCATGTTTATTCCTGGATGGTTGTGTTGGCAGCGGCTCTGGAATTTTTCCACAGGGAAGTTTCTGAAAACTTACACAGGCCACGTGAACTCAAAGTACTGCATTTCTTCAACATTTTCTATAACAAATGGGAAATACATTGTGAGCGGATCTGAGGATAATTGCGTGTATTTGTGGGAGCTGCAGTCCCGGAAAATAGTTCAAAAGCTGGAAGGTCATACAGATGCAGTTTTATCAGTATCGTGTCACCCAACGGAAAATATGATAGCTTCGGGTGCGCTTGGAAACGACAATACAGTGAAGATTTGGACCCAAGAGGAGGATTAATGTTATGTTTTTTTTCTTTTTTCTGTGGCTATCATAATATAACTTTGGAATCTGTGCAGGCATTCTTAGATGTAATTCTTGTGGCTGTAGAATTTCCTGTCTTTCTAAATCCAACCAAATTCCTTGAGGTTCATTCACTGTCTTTTAGCGCTTTCCTCTAACTTTGTGTTGCTCTGGCGTACAATCTCAGCCTTACATATTGGATATCCATCTTCAGTTTGTTTCTGCTGTGTGATTTTTCTAGTTTCTTGAAGTCTTGAAATTCTGTGAGTTCCCTGGATAACCTTGATCACCAGTCAGGACGGTTGCATAAAACAATTCAGGGTGATGCACCTACAGTTTTTGTACTATTTGGCCATTAGTAGCTGAAAACTTTAACATGGATCTGTACTAGTAGCTGTTTGTTACGTTACGCCACTTAAGTATTTGTATGGATTCTGAATCAACAGCGATGATATTAGCATTTTACTTCATAGCCATATCGTGTTCATTTATACTTTATAACAATATTATTATTATTGCATTGATAGTTCATAATCCAAGCGGGGTACCTACCTAACTACATGGTGTGAAATATTCTCCTATATTAAAAATACTTTTAATACAAAGAAAAAGACTTTGGTCATATAGTTTAAACCAATTTGAGTTAAGTCAATTTTACTTTTTTCCTTGTAGAAAATAGGGAGTGGTGATCAATGCAACAGCTCTCTTTAATCGTGATTATAGGCTCTTGTGTCCATAAAATGACCTGTTTTTTGAAAATAAGCTGTGGTTTCATGTAACTTCGAGTTTGACTAAATATGTGGATATTTAATTTATTTTATATAATTATTACAATTTATTTATCATTGTTAATTATATTAGCATGTATACAAAATAGACCAAAATCAATCCTCATAGTTTTAATTATAGATTCAATACTATTTTAAGTACTTGAATAATCTGGTTGATAAAAAAGTTACAGCAAGTTTGATTTGATCCACCCAATCTTACGTCCCCACATCAACGTAAAAAGGAGGTTGCTAGGACTAGCTAGCTAGCAGACATTTCTAGTAAACCACTTGCAATTAAGAACTAGAGTACAAATTTGTCTGCAGTAGGTATTTCCACCCACAGCAACTGACAAGAAGAATACTGGGTACATGCCCTTTTCTGTTAAATCATTAGCATCATTTCAATTTGTTGGTTGGCGTCTATGCCGTGGCCCTGATATGGTCATAAAAAGTAATTTATCACGCTAAAACATATTTTCTAATATTATGACTCATCTAAGTTAAATCTTATTGTGAAATAAATCTTAACATTAGTTAAATAATTCATTACTTTCTTTCCCTCTCATCCCAACTTTATCTCTCTCTCTCTCCCCTCCTCCTCTTTGTTCTCACCCGGATATTAGTGTTTGAAACAGTATTGGCTCTTACTAATGATGTTTTAGCATATTCATTAAAGTTAAGATTAAAATTTCATGAATAAATTTAGAGTTATTGATTTGAATTTCATTGAATTTGTGGGTATTCATTTTGTTTTATGTGAATTTATTGTAATATGATTTATACTATATGGTCATATTATTGTATTGATCGATATACTGTTCAATTATTTAAATTATTAAAATATTGATATAATCGAATGCAGAGAAAAGAAGCAATATTGACTCTTTGCTGAGTCGTGGGGGTGGAAGAGGAGCAGCTTAGAAAGTGAGAAAACGATTGTGCAACACATGCCAAACTCAGAACCAGAAATTTTAATTTCTTTTTATTTGTTTATTGGGATAATTATATATATATATATATATATAAGTTTTTCTATGTGTGAATCCAAATAACACTAACACCCACCTCCCAAGATTTGTTTTATTTGTTGGATTGGTTGGAGTTTGGACCCTAACAGTCGATTTCATAAGCGCTGAAACAAACACGGATACGTTTGGACTTTAATAAATGTAAGTAGGTTGTGTACTACGTTAAAGATTCTTGATACAATACATTTTCATCTGTACTATAATCTTTGATAAGATATAGATATATATATGTTTTTTGTGAAGCTGAGTTTTCTGTATCACATTACAGTTTGGGTTGGATAGGCTACTTCCAATGTAAGCTAAATATATATGAGGAATATTGTAGATCACACACTTTATTTTCATCGCTTTTTAAGCTTCTTCAATTGATTTAAAAACGAAAGATTCATCGTATTCTAGTATTATTAAATTAAAACTTAAAAATTCTCCACTCTCTCTCTATATATATATATGATTATTGATGATATGTCCGGATCCATGTAATCAAATTTTTTATTAATGATTGCAACTTGACGATATATTAACTTGTAAAGGTAAAAAAATAATTTAATATATATGAGGCACACATTAATAAATACAACACCACACTATGTAATTTTCAATACTATTATAAATACAAAAAGTAATTAATTTTTTAAGGAAGACACTATTCATTGATTGAGACCCTTTTTCTTGAAAATAACACCTCTTTCGAAAATCCCATTTCACATGGTGTGCAATTGTGTCATGATAAAATTTTTGATTTTTTCCCTTAGTAAAAAAATTCTCGACCACATCTCATATATATATATATATATATATATAATGTTAAGTAGTTCTAACATTGACTATCACTAGAAGATTTATAACATTTTATTACGGTAATTATCATGGTTAATAACAAATAGCTTATTGAATAATTAGTGATTTTGGCCACGCAACGGTTGTTGGTTATGGTTTTTGCAAGGGTGACTAAATATTTTGTAAATGTTTTGACCATGACTTTTAGCCGTGACAAATAATTTTTTCATGATGTAAAAATTAGTTTTTTGCATCGATTTTATTTAATCGTAATTAATAGTGGTAATTTATCATGATTTTTAACCATAATCACTAATATTATAGCTAATAGTAATTCTTTTTTCTAATGTATTTCAGTTATATGGAGTAATATTACAAATCGTGCTATATTTTGCAACTAAAATTACAATTTTCTCCTCAAAAAGAGTAATCATCTCATTAAACTATCTCAAAAATTCTTCTGATAATTAAAATGGATAGCCATTTTAACTTGTGCTTGTTATATTAAATAATACTAATATGTATGGGGCTAGAAATTTTAGTTATTTAACAGATATTACGGTAATTATTTGGGTAAATTACAATTACTTATCATAATTTTTGATATACAAATATAATTATAAATATCTCCTCATTATTTTAAAAATTATAAATGCCTCTCTAAAATGAGTTCATTTTGTTAGTTTTCATTCAATTTTGTGATGAGTTCCTGACCAAAATGCTTATTTGAATTATAAATTATAATTTTATAGAATTTTTTTACAATTTTCTAAAATGTTTTTTTACATACTAACATGCCTTGTGAACTATTTATTTTCCCACCTTCAATTTGTTTTTTTTATATTTTGACCATTATTTATTTATCGAAATCAGTAAGGGTAAATTAAATAGTAATGTATATTCTACCGTTTAAAGGATTACATAATTATTATTCTATTTGAAGAAAGTATTTATAATTTTCTCAATCAATAATAAAATTTTTATAATAATGTTAAATCTCAGATAAGATAGTTGTAATTTATCTTAATCAGTAAATTGTTATTTCATTTCCACACATGCTCTAAATCTCTTCTATTTTCCAATAGTTTGAGATATTATGCTCTGGCTCTCTATCGCTCCTCATCCATGTGACTTGTGGAGGACCCATTTGGCAATAATTCAAATAATAGGACATGCGCAAGAAAGCAAAAAAAAAAAAAAAAAACAAAGGCAAAATAAAAATGGTGGAACAGAATATCTGGAGCCATATATTTATGATTGCTGTATGTGTGCAAGTCTCGGAACGGACGGGCCTCCCAATATTAAGCCCGGACCCTACCTTGGAATTCAATGAAAATCTCCACTCTTACATCTCAATGCAGCTATTACTACACAGCAACATCGTAATTCGGAAGCAAAATGATCGAATTTGATCCCCGGAGAATGCAGGAAGACAGCAGAATGTCCAGCGATCAATGTGAATTTATGGACTATATGGATGAGGAATTGGCTGCAATACTAGCAGAAGATTTTCCGGGGAGCCTGTCCCCGGCAGGAAGCGACTCTTCGTCTTCATCCACTTTGATCACTGCTCCAGGAACCATTAACTCCGCCGCCGCCAACTTGTGCACTGAACCACCGAAAGTCCTCGGCCTCGAACAGCCAGCCAAAGAGCGAAAGCCTAACAACTTCAGCAACTTTTCATCGGTGAAAGATATTGATGGAGCTTCTTCTGCTCCTGTCATTCTCAATTTCGGAAATGCAAATTCCCCAGAAAATTGCCGACAGGCGCCGCTGGTGGTCCTGGATCCTGATAAAGAGGCAGTGGTATCAGAAGTTTTCATAAATGAAGCTTCCAGGATAGAAAAACGTGACGGCAAGGGAAATAAACCACGGCGGCTAAGGCCGCCGTCGCAAACATATGATCATATTATGGCGGAGAGGAAGCGGCGGGAGAAACTGAGCCAACGGTTCCTTGCTTTATCTTCCATGGTTCCGGGACTCAAGAAGGTAAGTTTTCTGCATATTGATTTTGTGACTAGTGCATGTAGTCCTAATTGTTAATTAGCTTACATATTGATTAAACTACAAAGATATGGGCAAGTTATATGATTATCAATAATTTTAAAAAAAATTAGCTCAGAATACGATGTATAAATACTTGTGATTGATATATTATGATGATATAGAGATACACACACGTCTATCTGTGTGATTTTTTTCAGCTATATATGATTAAGGCCGGGAAAAAAAGATAAATTGTTAATTTTTTCCAAATACCAATACCTTTAGAATTTCTGAATAATATTATTAACAAAGATAAATTATTTGCGTGTACATATATATATATATATATATATATGAATATTCTCATTTTTGAAATATTATAATATTATACTCTTCTTCTTATTTATCTTTTTCCTTTCCCCGAGGCTGCATTAAATGGACAATGCAACTTCTGTATGAAATTTCTACGTTTGTTTATCCACCAGAACTACATAATTAGTTATATTTCTCACATTAGTACATAAACTAGCCTTTTTACTAAGACTTACTTCATAATCCTCTTATGAAATCAAATCTAGTGTGTATGTAAGAACGTCGGGGAACAGGTTCAAATTTGTAAGAACTGTTATATGAAAAAATACTAAGCTAGAGTACTTTTTCAGAATATTGATGCAAAAGTCTCAACATTCTTCTAACTACAATCTTGCTTGTCTGGTCTTGTTATTCCATCCAGAGCTATAAGTTAGCGCAAAGACAACTTGTTGGGCTGGACAATTACAATAATACACACTTCAATTTTCGTCCATAATTAGAACATGTCGCAGATGTATGTTCTATTCCCATATTGCATAATAATTAATGTAGATGGTTGAATGCAACGTCCAGTGACAAGTTTGGCCATTTCAGGACCAGTAGCAATCTACTTTCTTGAATTTGGACCTAGAGACGCGCCAAATACATCTCTTTCTCCATTCATACCTTTAATTTTGAATGGACCCCGATTCTTGTTTGGTCGCCTACTGTGTCGTTACAACCATTAGAATTTGTGGGTTGTAGTAATTTTCAATGCCACACTCATGTTGCAGTTTCTCCTATGGTTTTGAGAATAATTAATTATGGCACGTTACTATAGTCGTTGCCGATTATTATGTTTTTCCAGCAACCTTCAATGATTAAACAAACTTACTGTGACGTGAAATATTATTTGTTTTGATATTATTATATTAAAAACACAAAATAACATCCATATTATTTTGATTTTGTTACATGGTTACAAACACATACTTCTGACCTCAAAGACATACATGTGATACTTTAATTTTCAAAACAAATGAACTAATAGTTTTGTGCCATACATGTAATAAATTCATATATAGATGGACAAGACTTCTGTCCTGGGGGATACCATCAAGTACTTAAAATACCTTCAGGAGAGAGTGAAAACGTTGGAGGACCAAGCCGCAAAGCAGACTGTGGATTCGGTTGTGTTTGTGAAGAGATCACGCATAATGGAGGACGAGGGATCTTCCTACGAGAAAAACCGGGAGTCTGACGAGCTATCATCACTGCCTGAAATCGAAGCCCGAGTCTGCGACAGAAGCATCCTCCTCAAAATCCTTTGCGAGAAAAGTAAGGATGTATTGGTGAAAGTACTTGCAGAGGTCGAGAAGCTTAACTTGGCTGTGGTAAATACAAGCGTCACGCCGTTCGGGAGCTTGGCTCTTGACATCACCATTATTGCTCAGGTTTGTCAGCATTCCATGCAGTATGTCCCAGTTTTTTTCATAAGATGTTTTTAGAACTTATAAAATTTTGTTCGTTAGGTTCAGAAAGCTTTAATAAGTTGAGTGATGTGAAGTGTTACTTGTGGCAGATGGACAAAGAAATGAGGGTGACGGCGAAAGACATGGTGACAACTCTTCGTTCTGCTCTCCAGTCTGCTGCTAATTAACTAGAAAATATTCATGCCATTGTAAATTTTCAATCATCCGTAATATCAATGTAAAAAGTTCTTTCAGTGGTGATTCTACTTTTCTCTAGTTGCTCGACTAAAGATTGAGGGTCAAGACCCACAATTAAGAATGACAAGGGAGTTGGTCTGGCCCAAGTCTACTGGCAGCCATCCCTAATAAAAAACCAGCCTATGAAAATCCTGTAAATAGTACCGGACTTGATTGTCTGATTTTGTTTATATAATATGGTGCTCTGTTGGCCCAATGCTTGGACCCCGTGAACCGCACTTTTTTTGGTTCTAATAGCATTTGTTTGGGTTTGTAGCCCCATCCCATAATGCACGTACTTCAGTCCAGCTTCGGATAAATATCGAATATGGGCACATTTTGAACACGTGTTAGATACATATTTATGTGTTTAAAAATATAAAAAGAAAGAGATAAAAATAGAAATATTTACTTTTTTTTTAATTTTAAAATATTTTAGATTGTCTTTAAAAGAAAAGAGTTTTGGGTTAAATAAAAAAGAAAAAAAATTAAGTCACTTATCTTAAACTAAAAGTTTTAGGATGAAATTATTAAAAATTATCATAATGATTTACTTAATTTGGATAATTAAAATTTTTTCATCGTGTACATTTTAAAATATGCTGATTATATACACATTTTTGAAGCAATGCTTTTATATTTTATCTTGGTAATTTTTATATTGCATAGTTTCATCTTATGAAAACTTAAGAAATAATAAAAAAATATATTATATATAGTTGAGTCAATGTTGTGTTGTAAATTTTTGAAATTTTCTAAAGTTGAGTACACCCAGTGTCTTTAGCGAGTTGGAGTCCCCTTGCTATGGCGTATAACTCAGCGTATGTATTTGTTTGAACACCCAAGCCATCTGCGAACCCCAAGACCAAACGACCATAACAGTCCCTAATGATCCCGCCCGCTCCGGCACAGCCCGAGTTACTCTTTGAGGCTCTATCGGTATTAAGTTTCCACCACCCTCCTATAGGGTGTCTCCATCGGATTACCTTGGGGCTTTGAGGTGTGGTTTTTGGGAAGAAGAAACCCAATTTTGCTGCTACCAGTAAATCGCCTTTCCAATTCTTCGCCTTCATTCCTTGAGCTTTATGTAACCGGCTCAAATAAGCACAGACGTTGCGGGTTATCGAAAAACAAATGCTATTGAATTTGGCGTCATTCCTCATCCGCCAAGCAAACCACATTATAAGAATGGGGATCAGTATTCTGATATGACCGTGACCAGAGGTGATGAGAGCTTCCAAAATTTGCAACATGATCAGTGAAAGGCGGAACTAAATGAAATAATGCTCCAAAGTAATACCATACTTCTCGTATCACTTCGCTTTTAAGGAACAAATGTTGAGTCGTATCACACTGCTGACGGCACAAACATTTACATACCATGGGAAGGTCTTTTCCTCGAAGCCACTCATCAATGGGAACAAAACTATGAATCAATCTCCACACAAAGATGGACATGAATGGGGATAGTCTGGTGCCATAATTCCTTGAGAAGTGGACGCCTGATTCTCCCATCCCGTATAAGTTCCCGGAGCTGTTTTGACGCTGAAGCTTCCCATTGGATTCATCTTCCAACAAGGGCTGTCACAAACTGCATCATCAAAAGGGGTAGCTGCCACTTTACGAATTATATTCAATTAGGGTATATTATACTCCTTCCTCCTTCATCCTTATTTGAAAATTTATAAATATCTTTCTAATTTTCAGGTTTGTTAGCCTCATTAAGTTTTAATTGAATTTTTATGGTGAAAAATGTCATTTTGAATTATGAATTATAATTTTATATATTTTTTAGAATTTCTAAAATATCTATATTAACTAATATGCTCTATGGATTATTTACTTACTCATGCCTTCAGATTTTATTTTATTTTTATATTTTCTCAAATATTTTTTTTAAAAAAAAATTCAACAAGGGTAAAAATAGTAATTCTATCTCACTATTTAGGGGCTACATAATAATTTTCATTTGAGAGGATATTTATAATTTTTCAAATAATAAGCAAATATTCGTAATTTTGACTAATTCTACATTACCATTTAGGGGTCACATAATAATTTCCATTTGAGAGAATATTTATAATTTTTTAAATAATAAACAAATATTCGTAATTATAAGGTCAAACCTCATTAGATAGCTAGGTTGTTGTTGTAATTTACCTTATTCAATTTTTATATCAACAAAATAATATTACTTAATTCTATCAAAAATAAATAAATAATATTACTTAATTCTATAACACCTGTTGATATTGAATCATTTGTATGATTCGTCACCTTTTTTTCTTTTTTTTTTATTTAAATAATTTTTCACTTTTTAAATTGTACATCAATCACACTACAAATCGATTTGAGTTAGAATCTCCAACATTGACCAATAATATACTGGAAAGCCAGCTCCGCCTGGAACCACCACCTTAACCTCTTCGCCTAGACCACGCAGTTGTACGAGCAAATCCTGGATATATACATACTTCTCCATGTGTTCATGTACCCCAACAGGGTTATATATGTTGTCCCTGATAGAGCTTCTTCCACTCCTTCCCTGTTAAAGAAGCAACTTCTAATCAAAACCCACGATACAAAATTACCAAGAGAAGGCAGCGCGAACAGCTCAGCCAGCGGATCGTCGCTCTCTAGAACATACAATATGGGTTTTAATTACACAAAAGTATCACAAATTCCCTTACACTAATATCCTAAAGTTGATGTCTTTGTCTCCTCCAGTAGTGCAAGAGTAAGTAATGCAAATCAACGGCCAAAAACAACACAAGCAGAAATTTATGGGGTCGTGGATCTGCATCACTTATCTCCATGTCTACCTAGTTTCTCCTACATTAACCTTAATTCTGAGCTGCATGAAGAGCTCTTTAAATAAAGCTTGGGGTTTGGATTGTATGCACCTCACGTCCCACGCCAGCCACATAGTTTAATTGAACGGTACGGCCTCGTGCACAACATTTTTGAACATTCGAATTTAAAAAGGGAAAAAATGTAGTGAGGGGGTTGGCCGGTCATGACACATGCTCAAGAAAAACAACAAAAAAGAAGAAACAGTAGTTCCCCGTGAATGG
>NC_026159.1:4515397-4526877 GCF_000512975.1 Sesamum indicum | reverse complement strand
TCGTTCTCCACATGTATGCTAAAAAACTGATCATATGGTGCTGGCTGCTAATTCCCGGATGTGTTTGGAGTATTAATTTTGCAACATTTATCATTTCAATCATACATCCAAAGTCCGGGATAATTTTAGATTACACTGAAACATATCTAAGTTTAATTCCTATCAAGATAAACCAATATCGGTTCACACTGTGAAATTATACTTTTTAGTCTCTTGAATAGGGAGTTCAACACTTTTAGCCTTTTATTTTGTAAAATTTTAAAATGATCCAAAAAATATTGAGAAAACTCTATACATTTATTCATATGCTTTACAAAATTGGAAAAACTCGCCACCTAATATCATAAATTTCATAAAGCAGAGAACTAAAGGTATCGAATTTTCTTAATTTTGAGATTATTTTAAAAATTTTGTAAAGTAGAGAATTAAATATGTCAAGTTTTCTTAATTTTGGGACTATTGTAAAAATCCCGTAATACTATCAGGTTGTCTATTCGTTTTTGTATATATATTTGTCTCGCTCTATGTAAGTTTGTAAGTCTATTACCTTTATTTCATTATTTTTTAATTATATCGATGTATTAGTCAATTTGTTAAAATATTAATATAATTTTATAAGTACAGTTTAAGAAAAAAGAAAAGAAAAGGATTCGTTGCAATTTCACTAGTGGAAAAGATGGATAAAAATATTTATAAATATTTTCTCTCAAAACTGATGCTAATTAAGTCATTTTAATGTATAGAAGGGAAAAATTGTAATTTTAGTTTTGTAACTTAAGAGGTGGTATTTTTATTACCGTACGAATTAATTTTTGTAATTTAGTCTCGTAATTTTATAATTTTGGCAATTTTAGTCCCTTTTCAGCCAACTTGGCTAGAAATTGCGATTTGCTTGCAAATTTAATCCTGCAAATAAATTCATGTAGGATAAAAAATGCCAACTCTTCTAAGTTATAAGATTAAAAATGTAATTTAATTGAGACATGTGCAAATCACATGTAATTTTCCAGCCAAATTGGCAGGAAAAGGATAAGAATTGTCAAATTTTTAAAATTACAGGAGTAAATTGCGAAAATCAATTTATGCAGGACCAAAAATGCTACCCCTATAAGTTACAGGACTAAAATTATGTTTTCCCTATATAGAAGGCAAACCTAATTAAATCATTACAAAAAATTAATTATTCCCTACAATATTGTAAATCACCGCGGTTTAAAAATTATAATAAATCAGTACTATCTACCACAGTCGGACAAGATCAATGTGAAATTTAAGTTTGACTACTGTTAATTAATATTTGTTATGATTTTACCTATGATCAAAATATAGATTATAGTTTTTAGTTGTAGCTAATATTTTGGTCCGCTTGCAGAAACAACGATCGATAGCCGTTGTGCAGCTATAATTAATTAGCATCCACTACGATTTTTTTACTTTTAGAATCATCGTAATTAAACATAATGAAAAACTATATTTCTTCTAGCTAGTGAATATTCTTGTCTTAAAAATTGAGAATAAATATAAGAATGAAGCACTAGGCAGTGACTATTTATCGACATCAGCAAAAAATGACGATTGGCTATAAATTTAGTAATTATGGACTAAAAATTATGATAAATAAATTTTATTAACTACGATCAAATAAAATCAATGCAAAAATATAGATTTTTCATAAAAAAAAAAAGTTATTTGGTATGACTAAGAGCCATGGTAAAAATACATATTTTAGCCATTATCGGTATGGCCAACAATCCGTTGCATGATCGCGATTAATGACTATTTGCTATCACAATTTTAAATTTAACCATGACAATTACTCTAGCATAATTAAATGTTACATTTTTTTGTAGTGCGAAGGAAAAAAAGAAGTAATTTTCTTTAAATATCACTAACTATTGTGAATTATACTCATAGTTCTAATACGATATAGGATCCATATATATGTTTTCAATTGGTGAGTGTGGATTGAACTGGTGAAATTGAGGTTAGGTTAATATATCAAGTAAATGTATATCAAAAATCGCAAAAAGTTGCAGAATCATGAATATGAACCATAGTTGGATGTGGGGGTGCTTGGATGATAATGGTATTCTTTTAGATAAATTCATAACAAAGGTTGATTGGAGTTCTTGAAGTTTGCCTTTGATAACCAACGATCTCTAGATAATGGACAAATCAAATGTCCATGCTCTAAATGCGGAAAAACAAAATTTTTTAATCGGAGTAACGCACATTTACATAAAGTAAAAAATGAATTTACTCGAGGTTACAATATTTGGTATACACATGGTTAATCCTTGAACACAAGAGATGATGTGGGGGTTCTTCAAAGGCTCCTCAGGTAGAAACGTCTCATTACAAAACAATGGTGATAGATGCAATAATGCTGACGAACCATTATGGGATGACTGTAAAAACCACACAAAACTCTCTGTTATGACTCAATTATTAAGTATCAAATTTAGAGTACAATCTACCTGAAGCTTCCTATAATCAACTTGTGCCAACAATCAAAAGCATATTGTCTGAAGATGAAAGTTGTCAGATAACTTCTACAAAACCAAAAAACACCTAGTAGACTTGGTTTAGGTTACAAAAAAATTGATTCTTGTGTAAAAAATTGCATATTGTATTACAAAAAGAACAAGGACCGTCAAGAATGTCATATATATTATCATTCTCGATATAAGTCAATCAAGGTAGGGGCACGAAAAAAAATACCTTTCAGCCACAGAGTGCGGCGACAGATTTTTCCTTCGCTATTTATTTTCAGCGATGGAAATCCTAGTCTCAAAGATGGAAAATTCCATCTCTGATACCCTATTTCATTGTAGTGCATTAAACGAACCGTTTCTATTTTTTCAACTAGCAACGGTGACACACGATCCCTGCGTACATAATTTTATTAGATGCAATGTGAAAATATCTATATATTTTTTAAATTGATTAGAAAAATCAATACACATTGATAACAATAAAAAAAATTATAAAAACAAAAATAAAGCTCATTTTTGTAAAATTTATATTTGAACTTTATACAAAATAAAATATATTTAATTCTTTCAATTCATTCAAATTTTAAGTCCATTTGATAATTGTCCCAAATTTTTATTCATCTCTTCTTACCTGTTCCAACCCCCCCCCCCACCTCTTCTCTCTTTTTTCTCTTACCACCTTTTGTATTCTGTTTATATATATATATATTCTTTTTAAAATCGATCATTGGTTTATCTTGGTGTGTTTTGTTTGCTGCATACAAACACTTATTTTATTTTTTTTATTTCGTTAGGTTCAACGTTTTATTTTTGTTACAAATATTCTTTTTTCTACCTTTTGTTTTCTGTTTATATATATATATATTCTTTTTAAAATCGATCATTGGTTTATCTTGGTGTGTTTTGTTTGCTGCATACAAACACTTATTTTATTTTTTTTATTTCGTTAGGTTCAACGTTTTATTTTTGTTACAAATATTAAAAACGTCAAACTATTCGAAACCACACAAAATCGCACCTTTAATTTTAATTATAAAATTATAATTTAAAAAATTATTATATAAAATTATCAATGGCAATTCAATTTAAAAATAATTTTAAAAAATTAAAATCGCACCGGGAGCCGCCAGTACCCAAACGGGTTCGTAAAGATTAAACGCAAATTTATGTCGAGCCCCATTTAATTGAACACGATTACACCTTATTTAAAGAAGTGGGACTTTTATTCACCCGAACCCATTGACAGGCGCACGATAAAAAAGCCCAACTTCAATCACTTGAGCTTGAGCTAAGAATATTTGAATAGGCTGCCTTCAAAGTTCAAACAACCACCCAGATTGCCTTGTCGGTGCACTGAAACGGATTTGGCTGATAATCCGGGAGAACGTATATGCCCGAATGAAACGATGAAAATGGATCTAATTTGCCTTGAAATTTGGATCTCGATCTTCTCTTTATAACCGTCGCTCTTCTGTTTCTACTTCTTCAATTCCTTTGGATGTATTGGAAAATATGGATGTAAAGGCAGTGAAATCTGAGGAGTGAAACGTACGTACTGTAGAAAGATGAGAATTAATAAGTAATTAAAAATCAACGTGAGAATAAGGGCAGTGGCAAATAATGAAAAGGGGGGTGGGAGTGACGGTGACGGTGATGCACTGGAGACGGCGGAAGCGGTATGAGCAAGCGCGACGGATCCTCCGCAGATTCGCAAGGCGCTGCGCCACACCGGCAGCGAAGCTTTGGCATGTTGCGGATGAAATGGCGTCTGAAATAGAAGCCACACTCTCGTCCAGTGATCCAGCCACCAACCTACGCGTGCTTTTCGCATATCTTGCACCACTTCCTACAGGGTACGTGCTCTGTATGTTGCGTGCACTCAAATTAAGAATACATAATTTTATTTTATTTACAATTAAAAGATTTTTTATATTTATTTGAATTTAAACTTAGGAAATTATGACAGTGGGAGCTGCATCCGGCGGCAGCTAGTTATGTACAATTTAATTCCGTTTGAGAATGTAGTATTTGTGAAATTGCAATATCATTTTACTTGTAAAAGCATATATGTGCAATCATTTAATTTCTGAAACAGATCATGTGGGAAGCGTAAATATTTTCAATGAGGAGAATTTTAGAGCATGAATTTTGTTAATTACATTAATTCTTGAAGGATATAGTATAATTAGTTCTGTATTTATACATTACATGTAAATATGAGATTATATTTCTCTTTTTCATTTGGGTGAAGACCCATTAAAAATTTAGTAACTAATTCAATAGATTTCTCCATTATATATTTTGGGTTGACTAACAGGGAAGAGAAAGGAATATATTATGGTATAGATCTCCGGGGAACAAATTTTCTTATTGTAAAAGCAAGACTGGAAGGCAAAGATGAACCATTGAGTGAAGTAAGCAGGCATGAGGTTGCAATTCCTTCTGATATTATCGCTAAAGTTGAGTGTACCAGGGTAAGAGCTGATACTTAGTTTGTATTGTCAAAATCTGTATGACTCATTATCAAGACTTTAAATTTCAGTTCCTTATAATTAGGACATAGGATTGACAAACATATTTCAGATGCTATGAGAACTGTAAGATTCTTGAAAGTTAACATAAGATATCTCCTTCTGTCCTCATCCTTGTTCGTCCTATTTATCAGGAATTATGTGATTTCATGGCCCTTGAGCTAGCAAAATTTGTTTCATTCCACAGTGAAACAGATAGTGATGCACGCTCAACAGAAAGAAAATTGGGATTTACATTGTCATTTGCGATGGACGAAGCTCCTGAATCTTCTGGCATGGCAATCAAATGGAATAGGTCATTGGTCGATGACACAGTTGAGTTATTTCTCCTCCTCAGTGATGTTAATGAAGAGAAAAATTTTACTAGTATTATGTAAAATACTTTGATAGTGATAAATGATAAGCACGGTTGTTAACTCGATCTTGGTATACTAGCCAGTATCCCATTTGTGATCTAATGCAGTTATGTGAACTTGATCAGGTTGGGAAGGAGCTGGCAGCTGAGATTAATCAGGCCTTGGAGAAGCATGGCATAGACATGCGTGTTTTTGCAGTCGTAAGATAGTCCAAGTTTTCTCCGGTTTGATTAAACATAGATTATTCATGAGGAAAACGACATTTTGTCTATCATACATGCAGGTTAATGATACTGTAGGATATTTGGCTGGAGGAAGGTATTACAGCAATGAGAGTGTTACTGCGGTGAATTTATCAATGGGCACCGATATTGCTTATGTTGAATTGTCTAAACAAACCCCAAATTCACCAAAAGAATCATCAAGATCAGCAGAAACGGTTAGTTTTGTGGGCCTGTTGAGTCATTCCCACGGCAAACAGGGCGGTAGTTAATGATGAATCTGATGATTCTTGCAGGTTATCAATGTGCAATGGGGAAATTTCAGTTCCTTGAATCTTCCATTAACGGAGTACGATACCTACTTAGATGCTGAAAGCAAGGATCCAGGAAGCCGGGTAAAAAGTTGATAGTCATAGTGTTACCATTTGGGCTTGTCGTTTTAAGCAAATCCATTTATTGTTGAAACTTGGTTTCTCCCAGGTATTTGAGAAGCTTATTTCAGGCATGTTTTTAGGAGAGATTGTTAGAAGGGTCTTGCTTAAGATGGCTCAGGAAGCAGCCCTGTTCGGGGATTGTTTGCCACCTAAACTAACCACTCCTTACTTATTAATGTAAGAATGAGCTCTCTCATCTGTTTTCTTAATGTTCTCAACTTCATGAAGACTTATGCAAAATCATGTAACTCTTTAAGGTTGTTATGTGATTTTCTTGCACAAATGTAAAAATCATCACCCACAGTGGGTTATTCTACTTATTCCAACAGGTCACCTGATGTGGCTGCGATGCACCAAGACGCATCCGAGGATTATCAAGTAGTGGGAGAGAAATTGAAGGAAATTTTTGATGTATGTTTTTATTTGTCTGTTTTTTCTTGTACCGTACATTAATTCCTGCAGATTGGATTTTGTATTATAAATTCATGTTACATCTCGTATTACATTTGATATATATATGGCACTGTATAAAATTGATATTATCCGTATATTTTAAAAACAGAATTTTGACTAACTTACCTTACTAATCAGATAAACAATTCTACTCCAATGGCGAGGGAAATAGTTTCAGAGGTTTGTGACATTGTAGCAGAACGTGGGGCTCGACTCGTTGGTGCAGGAATTGTGGGAGTTGTGAAGAAGACAGGACGCATGGCGAACAGGAAGAGTGTGATAACGATCGAAGGAGGCCTGTACGAGCATTATCGCATATTTAGGAACTATCTGCACAGCTGTGTTTGGGAGATGCTGGGAAGCGACCTTTCAGAAAACGTCATCATCGAGTATTCTCATGGAGGCTCCGGCGCTGGTTCTGTATTTCTGGCTGCTTCACAGTCGCATTTTGAACGTTGATTATTACTGCTAAAGCCAACCATCTTTATTCTTAAATTATTTGAAATGAAAAGCCCCCACTTGTACCAAACAGTTGGAGAAAAGACAAGGTTGAATAGACTAGAGGTGCAGGGGGAAGATGTCTGATGCAGCACTGTCTTGCCAACTTAAAGAAACTGCAAAGGGAATTCCTTAATCTGTACAAATAAATGATAATAAATGTAAAAATGCGTACAGACAATTCCAGCCTAATAATGCTGGAATGATGAGGGATGATCTTGGTGTGTGTGGTCACCCTGACAATAACTTAGCATATGTTCTATGTATTCTCTGGACTCTCTTGCTGTAAATGCTTTCTCCTCGTTGGAACAAAATTTTGGACAAGTCTAAAACTAAGTTATTTTTCATGTCATGTGATTACATTCACGATAAGAAGAGATTAATCACATAACACATACAAACAAAATGACTTGCTATGCAACTAAATTATATACGAACAAGAATTTTTCCGATATTCAAACTACAGTGACTATACAAAAATTCTGTAAAATAGAACGAGGGTGTGGTTTAGTAGTTGTAGTCATTTAGGACACCCTAATTTCAAGACTAAGTTCACCTCTTTTCTAGCAATGTACAACATTATTTCCGTCACCTAGAATCTGCTAATGCGTCCAATAAAGACTACTGTGACCATCTGTTGGTGAATTATTCAAAGGGAGGTGAGATGATGTTGGTTGGGAAGCCCATGCCGGAATGGTGAAAATAAAGTGGTCCCTTTTATGACCACTATAAGCCCATTTGGACCACTGCCTTTTTAATTCTTCTTGCATCATAAGATGGACTACTGATCACGCATTCTGAATTGTATTTGATGTTAGAATTCAGTTGTGCAAGCTCACGACAGCAGCAGGAGTTAGTTTGTGCATGATCCAGTAGTAGGTGGCCTGTGTTATCATCAACTCCTTCAAACATTTTCATTATTTGATATTGTTGACATTCGTCGCTGATAGATCATTTTTGTTGTTATTTTTAGAAGAACAAAACAAACCAACTACAAACTAAAACGTATATTTAATTTTTATCTGAATAAAATTTCAATTCAAATAAAATCATAGTCAAATATTTGTTAATGCAACACAAATTCTGCACCATAACCATCAATCGTTACTGTCCACAAGCAAGACAGTCGAATGTATCATATCATATTATATGTTCAACTTCATCGTTAAAATGTTAGGTATGATGAGACGTATTTGTTTGAAACGCATAAAGTGGTGGTTAAGTCCCACAAGATGCAAAAGGATAGTTTAATCTGAAGTAAAATCATTATTTTCTTTATCATTTTTGTAATTTTTTTTTTACAAAAAGAAAAATCAATTATTATTAGAATTTCAAATATGATAAATTCGTAGCAATCGTGGAACTAATTAATATTGGAACCTATTTCACTTTATAATCAATCCTGCGACAAAATTTCAGTAATTACTCGTAAAGTATGATGATAAAGTTATGATATGGTTCATGCATACATGGCCCATAATTTGACACATTGGGTTTCTAGAAATCCGCATGCAATGTAGTCGCATGATCACATAAGACTGATGTATATAATATACATCTATTTTACCTGAGAAATAATCATAGTCGGCATTTTATTGATTTACATCAATTAAGTCAAACTTTTTCTGCTTTTCCTGCTAAAGTGTTGGACAATTATTTCAATGTCCAATATGTTTAAAACATAAGATAAAAAATTAAGGCTTCACCACTCTAAAGTTATAAATTTCAAATTTTTAATGCCCAGATTTTATCTATTATTTACTTCAATTAATTGGTTAATTATAAATTATTTATTATTAATAGTCAGTACATAAATTGCTATTGTTGTTAATAATTGAAAACTCAATAAAATAAAATGGATAAAAATGAATTGTACACTAAATGACTGAATTGGCCCTGAGCCTAAGGGACAAATTAAAAATCTAAGGGAACGAGGGTGTTTGCCTTTTAAAATAAGCAATTCTTAACTTATTGCAAAAATATAATTTTTAAATTACTTAAATTGAGTTAAAAGTATTAACTAATTCTAAACCAATTTTTACAGTTTTTAGTAAAATTATTAGTGCTAAATTATTATTATAAGCACTAAATTAGTTTTTCAAATATAAGAATTTAATTTTCAGACATTCAAATCCTCCATTATTATTTAATTTATAATTTTTGTCACATCTTACTCTCGTCACAAAAATAAAAAATTATTGCAATCGCCTCTTAAACCTTCCAAACTGGCCTTGGCTTTCTTGGCGTTGGGTGAGGGACAAAAGGGTTGAACAGTCATTTTCTTCCGCTCTCAATCTGCGGCAGTAATGATTCAGTACCTATTCAGTCTGTTTGGGCTACACTGCAGATAATGCTGTCATAATGACACTGAAAGAACACTATATATTAATTAGTACGTAATTAACTACATAATTAATTAAGAGTAGCATAATGATTATTAATCCAGTTTAAGAAAAAGTTGGATGGAGATGGGGTACGTAGCGTCTGTCAGAACACCAGACCACCACACTTCTCCTGCACCTCCACGTCACTCCACCTCTTTTGACCACCTTTATCCAAACAAACTAAATTATTGCAATTATACTCACCAAACTTTCCCTTTCTTTCAACCTTTGTTTTTTTGTCCGTTTTAGAGTTTAATCCAACCATTTCACAGTCTTTCGGTTTAATTGAAAAAACGAAAATATTTTTTAATCATACTCGAATCAATTATATAATTTTAGAAAAATGATCCATTTTTAGTCTTATCGAGATTCCTACATCTTGTGTGATTGTAGATATTAATTTTAGTTATATGCCAAAATTAGTATTGAAATTTTATGTTAAAAATAGTGCGTTAAATAACAATAATATTTTAGCTTGATAATTAAAATTGGCGTCCCATAAATAAGTTAGTTATGAATTTAAATCCCTCCAAATATGTAGATATCTGTCTTACTTAATATGAATTTTATTAAAATGGGTATGTTTCGTATTTAATGTGAATTTATTATACTATAAATTTATTGATTGAATTGATTTATTTATCAATTTATTGATACTAATATAATATATAATTATTGTTTCTGTAAATACAAAAAAAAAAGAGAAAAAAGTAGTTCTTTCATGCATAGATCATCAAGTTTTGATTTGGAATTTTTTGCCTAAATTAAATTTACCAAGACCCAACCAATCATGGTATAAGCTTTATTATGCTCCTAGTGTAATCTGTCATTTTTGTTACAATAGTTGTACCACCCTCTATTGAAATTTAATATACTTACATAAATTTTATATAATTTGAAAACTATGTTTATTACGGTTGATGTTTTTTTTTTCCGTCAAATAAATAAATTTTTCATTAGGCAAAAATCATCAATTTTGTTGATATTAATTAAAAAAATGAACGAAAAATCTATATTTACGCTCCTCGCATGTAATTACCTGTAAAAATGGATGAAGACAGTTTGGTTAGAAAAAAAAAATTATTTAACCTGCAATAAGTTAATAATAAGTTAATCGAGACAAATATGAATTGCCATCCAATTTTACTAATATGAACAAATCGATGAATTTTGAATAGTAAAAATCTATTTATTAGATATAACAAATGTAAGAAATATTAAATATAATTGATCAAATTACAAAAAATTATATGAAATTATACCAAATTCCAAAACAAAATAACATAATTGTCAGTAGACATTAGATGTGGGTAGGTGGTACACGCCGCAAGAGTTTATTTATGCTACTGAAAATAATTTAGTACTTTTCCTATTAATGTACTATCTTATTTTATTCTCTAAATATCCCCAAATCGGGTACTATTTCATAAAATGGAACTCCTTTTTTCCCCAACTCAAAGGTACCTAAATTTTTTAAATAATGGCATACTATCATTAATTATTAACTATTATTATTATTAAGATAGTAATGTAACATGTGCATCATTTTTTACTTTCTAATACTTTATCTAAACTCCATGCTCAGTAAAAAATACTTAAAAATAAACAAAAAAAAATTAAAAATTATTATTTATGCTACTCACCGAGTTGCTGATATCACTTATCTACAAGACTAGTCACTTCTATCGGATTTTTTAAATATCTATATATTTCTCAAGCCCTTTATAATTATCTTATATAATATTCTTACAATCGTAAGACTGTTATGAGAGATTTGATTCTGACATGTGTTGACTCATGCAACAAAAATTATGTTAAAATTTCATATCAGTTACAAATGAGGTGCTTGCACTGATAATTCTAAAATTTCTTTTCACTTACAAAATAATTTTTCATGATAAAATAAAACTTACGTATTCGAATATTTTATTAACACAATACAAAAGCTTATTCATTAACCTGCAGAACTATTCAATCTTGGAGTAAAGCTGGCCATAATTTACCATTCCCATAAAGAAAAGGAAAATAAAATTCCCATGCTTCAAATTTGTTTTGCCCAGAGGTAAAAAAGAAAAAAAGAAAAGCGAGCAAGCAATGATCGAAGCTAA
>NC_026159.1:4501553-4515224 GCF_000512975.1 Sesamum indicum | reverse complement strand
GAAGAACACAAATACACCCACTTTGAACACCGATCGAAAAAATTCTAATTTAAACTTGATTCGATTAAATTAATTCAATTATAAATTAGTATATTATACTTATTTTATAATTAATTATTTTTTAAATTATACACTAATTATATAAAAAATATATTATTTTTATTATATGAATAATTCAAATTTAATTGTTGGACAAAAATTTCCCCACCCACACCCTAAAGAAAAAAGATTATTCTCCTCTCGACCAACTTTTTGTAAAAGTTAAATAATACTACTGCGGGGTGGGGGGGGTGCAGCTTTCCCTGATTCCTACGATATACTTCGATTTTTACAACCGTGAATCAAATATTCAAAATCCTCTTTTTACAAATCCTTTTTTCTCTTTCCGGATTCCCAAACTCCAATGTCCAAACACCCCCCAAAAGACATTAGGACAAACGAGGAAAAGGTAATAAACATATTAATTTAAAATACGCCCCCCGCACTTCTTCCCCCGCAACCTCATCTTCTTTCACTCTCATCACTCAACACTTCCTCTCTCCTCTTTTGATTTTCTTCGCGAACATAAAATCTTGAGGAAGAAATAGTAAGAGAAAGAAGAAAGCTGAAGTTGTACAAAATGCGGTTCCTCATACTTCTTTTCCTCCTTCTCCACCTCCGCCCTTCCGCCGCCGCAAGACCGCCCCGGATGTCGGAATACCGCGCCTTACTCTCCATTAAGGCCGCCATCACCGACGACCCGCAATCCGCACTCGCCTCGTGGAACCTCACCACCAACCATTGCACGTGGAAGGGAATCACGTGCGATCCTTCCCGGCGGCACGTGACGTCACTTGACATCTCCAACCTCAGTCTCACCGGTACGCTCTCTCCAGACGTGGGACAACTCCGGTTCCTTGTCAATCTCTCCGTTGCCGCCAACTTCATCTCTGGTCCTGTTCCTCCTCAAATTTCCGACATACCCAACCTCCGCTACCTCAATCTTTCCAACAATGTGTTTAACCTCAGCTTCCCCCCAGAGCTTTACCGCCTTAGGAACCTCCAAGTTCTTGACCTCTACAATAATAACATGACCGGGGACTTCCCTTCGAAGGCTTATTTGCTTGCCAATCTGCGCCATTTGCATCTTGGCGGAAACTTCTTTTCAGGTGAAATCCCGCCGGAGTTTGGTTCGTTTCCTTATCTTGAATACTTGGCTGTTTCGGGCAATGAGCTCACTGGAGCCATACCGCCGGAGATCGGAAACTTGACTCAGCTTAAGGAGCTTTACATTGGGTATTACAATGCATTTACCGGGGGAATGCCTAAGGAGATTGGGAATTTGTCGCAGTTGGTGCGGCTTGACGCCGCCAACTGCGGGCTAACCGGAGAGATTCCCCCGGAGATAGGAAATCTGCAGAATCTGGACACTCTTTTCCTCCAAGTGAACGGGCTTTCCGGCAGCTTGACACCAGAGCTTGGCAACTTGAAGAGCTTGAAATCTATGGATCTGTCAAACAACATGTTTTCCGGTGAAATACCGCCCTCATTTGCAGAGCTTAAAAATATGACCCTCTTAAATCTTTTCCGGAACAAGCTTACCGGCTCGATACCGGATTTTATTGGGGAGTTGCCGGAGCTGGAGGTTTTGCAGTTGTGGGAGAATAATTTCACTGGGATCATTCCACAGAGTTTGGGAACTAATGGAAATCTTCAAGAAGTAGATGTTAGTTCAAACAAATTGACCGGAAATCTACCCCCAAATCTCTGCAACGGCAATCAGTTGCGCACATTGATTACTCTAGGGAACTTCTTGTTCGGCCCTATTCCTGAGTCACTGGGACAGTGCAAGTCACTGACTCGGATTCGAATGGGGGAAAACTATCTAAATGGGTCCATTCCGAAAGGGCTATTAAGTTTGCCTAAGCTAACTCAAGTTGAGCTTCAAGATAATCTTTTGTCTGGTACTTTCCCGGAGACTGATGGATTATCCACGAGTCTGGGGCAAATTAGTCTTTCGGATAATCATCTCACCGGGCCGCTGCCGCCAAGTATTGGGAATTTTGTTGGTGTTCAGAAGCTTTTGCTTGATGGAAACAAGTTTTCCGGCAGGATTCCAGCTGAAATAGGGAAGTTGCAGCAGCTGTCAAAGATGGATTTCAGCCACAATGAGCTCACGGGCCTCATTGCACCGGAGATAAGCCAGTGTAAGCTGCTGACGTTCGTTGATCTTAGCCGGAATCAGCTCTCTGGTGACATTCCAACAGAGATTACTGGTATGAGGATTTTGAACTACTTGAATTTGTCAAGAAATCATTTGGTGGGTAGCATTCCCTCTTCCATTGCTAGCATGCAGAGTTTAACTTCTGTTGATTTTTCATATAACAATTTGTCTGGTTTGGTTCCTGGGACTGGTCAATTTAGTTATTTCAATTACACTTCGTTTCTGGGCAATCCCAATCTTTGTGGACCATATTTGGGGCCTTGCAAAGAGGGCATTGCCAGTGGTGCTGGAAGGCCTCATGAGAAGGGGACTTTCTCTCCTTCTATGAAGCTTTTGCTTGTGATTGGGTTGCTTGTTTGTTCGATTGTGTTTGCGGTGGCTGCAATTATTAAAGCACGGTCATTGAAGAAGGCGAGCGAGGCTCGTGCTTGGAAGCTTACTGCCTTCCAACGATTGGATTTTACTTGTGATGATGTCTTGGATTGTCTTAAAGAGGACAATATTATTGGTAAAGGAGGTGCTGGTATTGTCTACAAGGGACTGATGCCAAGTGGTGAACAGGTAGCTGTGAAAAGGTTGCCGGCAATGAGTCGTGGCTCTTCCCATGATCATGGGTTCAATGCCGAGATACAGACTCTGGGGAGGATCCGGCACAGGCACATTGTTAGGTTATTGGGTTTCTGTTCCAATCACGAAACAAATCTTTTGGTCTATGAATACATGCCTAATGGGAGCTTGGGGGAAATGCTTCACGGCAAGAAAGGAGGTCATTTGCATTGGGATACAAGGTATAAGATAGCTGTGGAGGCTGCAAAGGGCCTCTGCTATCTTCATCATGATTGCTCACCATTGATTGTTCATCGTGATGTCAAATCAAACAACATCCTCCTAGATTCTAATTTTGAAGCCCATGTAGCTGATTTTGGACTGGCCAAGTTCTTGCAAGATTCCGGCACATCAGAGTGCATGTCCGCCATTGCTGGTTCTTATGGATACATTGCTCCAGGTATGCACTATCAATCTTGATTAATTTTTATGACTACTATTCTTATGACTGTAGCTGAACCTGTTAATTTGCCAATCATGGTGTTGAAAATTAACACTCAACTTTTGACTCGAGATCTAGTCGCTGTTCATTTGTTTTAGAAGTTCTATCGAATTGAATTCTGTGCTTCAAAGTAACATGCTTAGTCCTGGTTTTGTTGAAATCAATCTCTTTCATGTCATTGGTTTTCAACTACCATTTGAAAAAATTAGGTGTAAATCCATGACCTTTGATCGGAATTTATATGAAAATAGGTGTCTCTAAATGAGACTGCTCCCATGAAAACGATACTGAATGACTTAGATCGTGACTTGGTTGCAAAGTTTATTGCAGGTTTTACTTTCTTGAATAGCAAAAGTTACAGTTGCTGTAAATTATATAGCATTATTTGATCTGTGTCTGAATGTTAACCAGTAATGATTTATAAAATCTGCCTATACTTGCCCAAAATTTACTAAACTCTTTCTTTCTTACAATAGCTGTAATTTTAATGAATAGACAAAAATAACATTAAATGATCACTAGTAGTGAACTTCTGTTGCTTGATTATTATCCCTCTCTGTAGAATATGCCTACACACTCAAGGTGGATGAGAAGAGCGATGTATACAGTTTCGGTGTGGTTCTCTTAGAACTTGTTACTGGCAGAAAGCCAGTTGGTGAGTTTGGCGATGGGGTGGACATAGTCCAATGGGTTAGGAAAATGACGGACGGGAACAAGGAAGGCGTTCTCAAGGTACTTGATCCAAGACTCCCCACGGTCCCCCTCCATGAAGTGATGCACGTCTTCTACGTAGCAATGCTTTGCGTAGAAGAACAGGCAGTCGAGCGTCCCACCATGCGCGAAGTCATCCAAATACTAACCGAGCTTCCTAAGCCAACCGCTGCCAAACCGGGAGATTCAACTATTACCGACTCTAGCGTAGATTCTCCTGCTACCGAAACAAAAACCCATAATCGCCAGGCATCCCAATCACCACCACCAGATCTTCTCAGCATCTGAAGGCATCAATGGTGTTTCTTGAATTCGGATAAGCTAATTAGTCTGTTCTTCATTTTCTTATTGCCCTTTTTATTTTTCTTGGTCCTGTATTTCATTAGGGGTTGGGTTATTTAATCTTGACTTCAACATGTTGGTCATTGGTTTCAAAGTTTGTGTACAGAAACAGTGAGGGGTATTTTCTAAAAGTAGTATAAATTATCTTGTTGATGTCGCTGGTTGTTCTTATTGCAAAGTAGAGCTGTAGTAACTAAGGGGGTGTGGATTACAGACAGGTTTGTTTTAAAAAATGAAAATGGGGGTTGGGCGGGGACCAAGAAGATTGGACTGAGTGAGTGTGTATGGAGTGGTGTGCAGTAGCTATCAATTACCAAGACAGTGGGGTTTGGTTTGGTTTGGTTGTTAAATAAGTCGCTACTTATGGGTGGCGTTTCTGGTATTCATTATGAGAAATAAATTCTACTGAAGCACGAGGCAATTAGGGTTGCTGCTGCTGCTCTGCCCTTTCCCTTCGAAGCAAGTAAACTATAATAAACACCTCTTTCTCACTCTCTCTTAATTATACAAAATCTACTTCAATTAATGCTCATTGTCCTCACCCCACCCCTTTGCTGCATTTCCTCACTCTACAACTTATATACACATTTAAATCTCTAATAATATATAGCACTATTTTTATTTTATTATTTCTTTCTTATATTTCCAATGTTAACAAATCGAAGCCTCAACGTACA
The DNA here is from genome assembly GCF_000512975.1 of Sesamum indicum. Classification (NCBI taxonomy): domain Eukaryota; kingdom Viridiplantae; phylum Streptophyta; class Magnoliopsida; order Lamiales; family Pedaliaceae; genus Sesamum; species Sesamum indicum. Next base: position 4,510,243 of record NC_026159.1, on the reverse strand, counting down.
CAGTTTTGTCAAGAAATGCAAAAGTATACACTATGTTTATTTTTATTTTTAAGTTATTTTTGGATGAGTCAAAATATATTTAATATTTGTTATCATACAAAAATACCTTATTTGGATGATTTTATCTGTTTTAGCATATGTATACATATACATAAATATATATATAAAAAAAACATGATTTGACAATGAACAGTAATTTTTATTTTTCAAAACACAACATTAAACATACAATACTTATTTCAAATTATCTCTAAAAATAAATTCAAACATACATATTATTTTTAATAAATACTTATTTATTTTTATTTTTTTCTCTCTATCTCCACTTAGAAAATGAATCCAAACATTATGATATAATTTTAAGAGTTTTGGGAGACAAAGTGCTTGGTTGGAGAGGTGTAGCATTGTTCGAGGCAGCATCATGCTCTATTTACTCAAACATCTACCTTAAAATTTTTACATTTTTTTATATTTATATTTTTTATGTCAATTTACGTTTAGGGATTTATTATTGGATAAAATGAGTAGTTTAAAGCCCTGATGGAACTATTTATGGTATCAGTGTGCGTATAAAACATTAGATTTTATTTTAAATATAATATTATGAATTATTTAAATCAATAAGGTTAGAAAAATTTAAAATGTCTGTAATAATAATTATTTTCTACTTGAAGAATCCGTATATGTATATGACAATGTTTAACTTTAACTATTAAAATTGTTAGGACTAAGGATTGTATTCTTACTCAAATAAAAAAAATAAAAGTAAATTTCAGTCCTACTAACAATCAAATGTTTTATTATTGGGTAAATTCTCGAGATTAGATCAAATTATACAAATACCGTTTGTGCTTTACAAATCTACAGCTACACCTCAATATTTTTCAAGAAAGTATTGTGTAAGTTTTGTATTTAAATAAGGAGTGTAATTGCAATTATAATTATAATATTAAAAGGAACGTAACTATAATTTTATTAAAAAAAATTATGGAGTGTTTGTATATTTTGAATTAATTTTATTTAGATTTTATTATTTGGATCAAGATTAGAGTGATGAATGATACCACCATAAGTCCCAATTATTTCGGTTGTTACATCAGACACATAAAGTCCCCACAATATTCTGTCATAAGACACCAGAATTATTGGTCTAAAAAGAAACCACTCCTCCTGGGCACGTTTCTTCGGTCTACCAATAATAGAACCCCAACACTGGGTACTCATAATCTACACATTTTTCACCCAATTTTACAAATTACACCAATTCTGCTTTGTAATAAATTTTACGAAAAAAAAAGGAGAAAAAACAGTTTTCAAAAGAAATATCTAAGTCTTTTTATAGTAACAATAATTATATGATTGGATCTATATGTCAGATTCTCAATAAATTCAACTACAAATCGAGTCACATCATTATAAAAATATAGCAAAAATAACAAAATAAATTAATTGCGATAATTACACTCTCCTCTCCTAAAATTTGGTATAATTACATGTAGATCCTATGTAGTTTGGAAAATTACATGTAGCATCCCTAAAGTTTGCTTTCGTCTAACAAATTAGTCATTTCGTGAGTTAAAATTCACCAAATTTATTGATATTAATAAAAAAATAAAAAATAAATTTATAATTATCCCCAATTGACTTATTGTATGTTAAATAAATTTTTTTATAATCAAATTACCCTCACACGTCTTCACGCGTTAATGCATGTGAAGAAGTATGTCTTCACTGTTATAAGGGTAGTTTAGCCCAAAAAAATTCAATAATAAATCATTCGGGAGTAAATATCAATTTTCATTCTTTTTTTCTATTAATATTAGCAAATTCAATAAAATTTGACTAATAAAAAAATTTATTTATTAGATTAAAGCAAATTTTAGAAGAGATAAAAATTACACCCAAATCTTATGAAAAAGAAGTATAATTATCCCTAAATGATAATAAATTCACCCAAACACTTGTACATTAAAATGTAGCTGGAATTGATGATCTTAAATTTGAAATATTAATCTTAATTTAGAATAGTGTGAGTGGCATGTGTACATAGCAAAACTGAGAGTCCAAGAATGGACTGGGGGCCTACAGCGTAGACCGACAGAAGGAGCGGATGATTGCCACTTTTCTAGTACATTATTAACCTATTTGGAATCCTATAAAATGGACTGCTGCTGAGTGGTAACTAAGTAGAAAGGGACGTATATACCCAAATAAATTATGAATAATTTAATCACAAACAATTGGGTCTAAATTCCACTAATTGATCTATCATAATATCTGAAAACCGCACGTACATCGATATCAGTACCATCTTGTCTCTTCTCTTGCAATTGCATCTCATCTTCTCATGCACTCTCTTGCAATTTTTATTTTTCTAAAATCTGTCCTCCAATTCTCTTTTTCTCAAATTTCTTGTTCTTTTTTTTTTCACTGTAATTTTTTGTTTTCAATTCTTTTTTGGGCTTATAATAATATATAGTATAATTAACGTTAAAATTTATATTTCATGAACAAATTCGATGTAATGTATATGATTGATATCGAGTATATGAATATTTATTTTATTTTATATGAATTATTGTAATTTATTTATTGTTATTAATAAAAAAAATAATTATCTTGCACCTTTGAAATAGATTTCATGGATTTCGGTGGTTACAAGGAATTGAGAGATCAATATTGATCATTTTTACAAGGAAAAAAAATGATAAAATTAACTCTCTGCTTATTAGTCGATTAAGTCTAATTTAATTGGCGAAATTGAGATTCTGTGATTTTAAAATCATGGGTTTTAACCCCACAAATGTGTGGGCTGGTTCTATTTAATAGTTGTTGTCTATTAAATACAATTATCTTATATTAATAAATAATATATAATTATTATTATTGTTGTTGTTGGTATATTTTAAATATTAATATTTAATATTAATGATTGTAATAATACGTTATTATTTTTTTATTTAATTGTTTTTAAAAAAAACAAAAGATTAATGATGTACGATCTTTTTTTTTTTTGTTTGAAAATTTTTTATTTGAAATTGTGTATCATTTTTAGAGAGAAAATTTCGTAATGTGATGTTAATTTTGTGACAGAAGGAGTAATATAGCATCGTCGGTGATGGGCACTGATGGGACAGGAGGACATACTGATAACTTGGCGATCGGGAAACCGTTGGATTTTTGCTCTTTGGAAGTATTGTTCCCTTAGATGATGAGATTGGACGAGAATGATTGATTGATGGATGGATGCTATTTCGCTTTGTCCATGTAAAAGTTTGAATAGGGTGGTGGCAAATACCTGTAAATTAAGCCTCCTTCTGCCTCTAATTCTATTCTAGAGAGCTTTTATATTTATTTATTTAGTATGATTTCTTTAACAGGATCCCATGCTATGTGATCATTCTATTGTTGTCCCGATTTTTATTTTTTCGATTCTTTTTTTTGAAATTTATAAGTAGCATAAACCTTTATTTGCAATTAAATTAAAGGGGCCCATTAAATGATGCATTTAGTTTTGGTGGGACGGATGCAGTAAATGAAAAAAGCAGGTGTTTGATTTGGTTCTTCCGGAATTAAATGCTTGAAAGAGTGCAGAAATTGCAGTAACATTGTCTGAAAGGAATGCCCATTATTAACTGTTCCAACTCAGTATATGAAAGTTGAGTAGTGAGCAGTAAAAATCAGGCACTCCGAAGGTCAACCCAACTACTACACTTGACGCACGGATCAAATATACGACCCAATTTTTTCCTATGTGAGGTGTCTGTGTCTGTATCTGCCGGAAACACCTGCCATCGATCATCCTTAACAGTGTAGCAAGGGCACTGGTGATGTACAGTGAGTCATTGCTTGATTGACTGCTCAATGCCAGTCACTGATGGGACTGCTGCAATCTACTACTATACTTTGTTCCCCTCCCATGCATGAAACTTTGGAGAAGTTAATGTTGTGAACTCCTCTTTGTTCGTGAAACAATACAAATTTTCTGTATGCTTGAAATTATTACATGTTACTATTGATCAAAACAAAAGGAGTATTACATGACAAATATGATAAAGACGACATGCAGGAAAATTACACTTGCTTGCTTACATTTTTGGAAGTTTTGCATCTCAAATATTTAAGTATAATGTAGATTAAAGATTAATGTGATTGAATGTTTGAAACAAGTAAATGAGATTAATTAACGTATATCGTATTAAGATATTAATATCATTTTAGTATAATGAATTCTTCTTTACATTCTCCTTTTGAAAATATTTATGTAAATTAATTAAGCATGCGAAAAATGAAACATCATTAACACAGATAATCAATACAATTCAAATCGTAAGGTTTACCCGCCATAAAATAATAGAATATGGTGATGCAACTATTACAAATCGGTGAAAAATAATAGCGCAATAATTAATTACTATAGTTAAAAATAAAAAATTATGATAAATACTAATTAATCATGATTACATAATTAAAATATTAGTTAAAAAATAAAAATTATGACAAATTTTTGACATATGTAAAATAATAGCGAAATTTAGTTAGTCGTGGTCAAAAATTAAATTTTTACATCTATTTTATTTAACACTTAACACTGGTTAAAAAACTGTAACAACGATCAAAATCAATCCCAACTCATCAACTTAAAAAAATTAAAACTAGAATTTAAGGACAAAACCTTTTGTGGGCAATAAAGTAAGAGGAAATTGGGAGAATCCATGAATATTTTGTAATCAGACATCCTAGTCTCTTTCGTTGGCCCCTGTTGCTCCCCTTTCACACTTACATTAACAATCCAATAATTCAAAAATTCAACTGTTCGACGTCTCACTCTACTACTTTATGGGTTAATTGCATTTGTCATTTTATAAAAATATTAATAAATATTTTTAAAATAAAAAATAATACAACCCCTTATACCTTTTTAAAAAGTTCACTGTCTTTCAAAAAGTTTAGAAAGTGGCTTTGCTTTTTTGTTTTTTAATTTAAAGAAATAGAACAAAAAAATACTACTAAACAAATAAATATTTCTTACATGCATTGTTCTTAATTTCTAATTAAGTTGGTACTAATTAACACCCAACGAAACATGTTACGGCTTAAATTTTTGAGCTTTTCATGTGTAGATGGCTTGATATGGTTTCATTAGTTACATATATTTAATGACAAAAATTTTATTTTAAATTATAAAATCATGATCGTTATAAGTTCAATAATACAAAAAATGACGTACCGACAATATCGACAATTTAGTGATACTTATATTGTGACCATTCAACATAATATTAATATTGGTTGATAATTGTCAGGTGTTAAATAATATATACTAGTAATTTGTGATTCACCCTATACTTGTGCAATTTTTGTAAATACTATTTAAAATAAAATATTTATAAAATTGTATTATTTAGTAAAGTATATATACAATAATTAATTAATATTGAATTTGTAAAAAAATGGTGATAGAAAAAATGAAAGAAAATTAAAATAAAATAACTATCAAAAGATAATGGGGATGAAAAGTTAGACGAAAATTTTAAGAAATAAATTAAATATAAAAAAACATACCAAAAAAAGAAGAAAAATCAAAGAGGTGCTCTCCCTTGACCTATAATATAGATGTATATTTATATATATGTACATAACTCTTAACCATTACTAATTAATTCCGCAAAAATCATTCTTGAGGTTAAAAAAATAAAATTAAAATTGCTGTCCTTACCAACTGATTGTGACAAATTTAACATTATTACGTATTATTATTTTGATATAATTATATTTATATCCCTTGATTTATGGTTTTTTTTACACAATTTATTCATACCTTTTGGATTATTACACATATACCTCAGGAACATCAATATCATAACACAAACTATTCTTATTTTTTTTATTATCATAAGTGATTTTTGAAATTATATAAAAAAATATAAATAATTTGTGTAAACAGATCATAAATAAAAAATCGTATAAATATAATTATTTCTATTATTTTTTGTAAATTGGAGAAACTGAAGAGTCCGAGGCAAATTCTGAAAAGCTAAAAGTAAAGCGATGGGCAATACTTAGAAAGTAGTGAAAATTCAACGTAAAAAGGGCAGTGGGAAGCAGGACAGAGATGGGGGGCAAAGATATATATATAAAGTGAACCAAAAGAGATTTTTTCCACTACCAACTTGTAATAATTTCACCTCATTAAAGTTGAAAACGGAAATATGGGATTCTTTATTTTAATAAAAAATTAATATTCTGCTTTTACAAAACCCTATTATTATTGTGTGGAATGAGACCGGAGGTTGTTTGACTAATTAAGGTTAGAACCATAATTTATGAGTTTTTGTAATAATTTCAGGGTTAATGATATTCATTTTTCTTCTTCTAGTTTTCAAAATTATAATTAGAGCTATTTCAAATGCAAAATTTACAAGATTACAAATACAACGTGCAGGATGGATTTTAGATTAAACTATATTGAGGCCAGCAAAAAATTTAAGTGAAATTCCAAATCTATCCCTACTTACCCGGCAATTCTTATATAATTTTGCCGAATAAAATATATACTATTGATAGGAATTAAAACCTTAAGGGTCTAAATTATTTCGGTCTGAGTTTAATTAACTTTAAATTAATTACATAATAAGTATAATATATTTATCAAAGTATATAGTTACGCAATAATGCAACCTACACAGGGAAGATGAAGACGACAACAACGTTATATCTCCACCCAAACAATGCAAGAAAGAGGACAAAAGAAGAAATTGAGGGGATGGAATTATCATTGCATGTACTGCAGGAAATCGGACATGTAGAGCAATTGTAGGGTGAGATTGGAAATCATTTATGTTTGATACACTTGATACATATTTTCCACAAAAGCAAAAGCAGCTTTTCAGTTTGCATCAATTTATGTAAGTGAATGAAGGTAGCACAATAATTAAAGTCATTACATCGCAGTAGAAATGTTGTAATGAAGGAACAGCAATCAGATTGATTCTTGATTTCTCTCTATGGTAATGGTTTTGTCCACACAGCAAACCCATGCTCAATCCCCACATTTTGATCGATTAGGTCTTGATCTAATCATTGAAGCGATATTAATTCATGACTCAAACCCTATAAATGTTTCCTTAAAGAAAACCCTAATATGGGATCATGAATTTTGTGAAATCTGATTGGTGAAATTGTAATTTTAATCCGATAAGTATGAGGGTGTCAGTTGTAGTAAAGCACGATTTTTTTTGGCAATTTCATCCTGTAAGTAAATAATTAGTTAATGTAAAAATTTACGCTGAAACATGCGATAAAGCTCTTAAATAAGTATGCTGAGTCGAAGTTGTTGGATGGATTCTAAAATTGATGGCGTTGTTGTTTGTAGATGGGATTGGGGCATCAGTCCTGCTGTGATCAACCTATAGTTAATATATCATACATGGAGCCCAAGTAGTAAATCCATTAGCCGAACAGGCCGGATTGTTTGTGTTTCATTTTCACGTTTAACTGGAAAATATGTATTTTTATTTTCATATAAAAATATATTTATATATTTATATTGAATTATAGTGTTAAATTATTATATTTTTAATAAAAAAATATATAAATAAATATAAATTTATTTTAATTACTGTTTTAAAAATTAAAAATAAAACACAAACAAAATTGTAAGGCTTTAGACTTGTATGGTGAGACGGTCTCTTTTCTCTAGTATCATTTAACCTCGTATTTGCAGCAACTTTCCCGAATTTTTCATATAAGTATATAATAAATAATATTTTATATCTTAAAATATATATATAAACCAACATATTATATTTTAAAAAAAAACAGAAAGCAACAACAAAAAAAATTAATTTAGAGATTTTATCAACGTAACAATAAAATTAATATTACCATATTATAAGTGTTACTTGTGAGAGAAGGTGGTCTTTTCTTAAATATTAGTATAGAGGTAAACCTCCGACAAAAAGACGCAGAGAGAAATGAGAATTGGGAGGATCCATTCACCTATTATCTTTATTATTCTATAGAAAAAGGGTACATCAGCGTTCTCAAGTCGCTGTCCAGTTTAGGAACAACAAGGACTACCACTTATTACAGGAAGTGTGATCGTTTGAGGATGCAAGCTACGCTGGTCGACAAACTCCTTAAAGCTCCATGCTCATTTCCTCACAAACGAAACACCCTTTTCAATGCTTCCCGCCAACTCTTTCTTTGCCTTCTCCAAACCAACCCTGATAATAGCAAGAGTCGAGTGGGATTTTAATAAGAATCAAAATTCCAAGATTTTCTACAAATTATAAGGAATGAACCTAGGAATTATAACTGGATGACGTAAAGCGTATTCCGTCAGACCTTTCGTATTCATTTAGTGGACCGAGTGGGTAGATCTCCTCGACTCCATTGCGCCCAAGGCGCACTCTTGAAGCAAAGAACGGAAGTTCAGTTACCTGAGACAGAGCTCGACAACTTTAGCATCATGAGGTAGAAAAGCATAGGTTTAGTTGATACAATCAAGGAACATCAACATGGCTAATCAAACAACCAGAACAAGTAAAAACATGCCTGAGAAGACACGAATGCACATTCGACAACACCAGCATCTCCCCTCAATCCTCTCAAGCAAGCATCAGCAAATTTCACAGCTGCGTATGCCTGTAACATTTGTTGAAATTTTTTCTTCAACATTTGCGAGC
>NC_026159.1:4496973-4501543 GCF_000512975.1 Sesamum indicum | reverse complement strand
TAAAAACAGCACCCTACCATAGAAAGAGTTGCAGAACCTGCACCTGCTTTGGCCTGCAACATAAAACAGTCATTTCTAGTCAGTCATTGTGGGTGTTACAGAAACATGAAGATTCAATACGTGCCAGGGACTAATTTGGTTCATGAGTCAACAATCATAGTGAACATACCACTATTAATAAATAGATAAAGCATAACCATTATGTAAATCAAAAGCCAACAACAGAGTTTTCGCCCATGGAGGGCTGGTAACCAAAATATCAGGGCAACAACTCAATCGATATGGTCGTTCCAGTTGGAGTGACATGATTCTTGCTCTTTGAAAAAATAGTGAGGCAACATCCACTCAAGTAAAACATACTCACATATCATACAGCTAGAATTTTACATGTTTGATTTAGATTATTATACTGGTATGTTTATTCGAAATTCAATGTAACAATTTATATCAGAACGAATTTCATAGTACATATTTGGCAAATGAATATGAGATAGAGACAATTTTCCATACAAATCGTAGGGATGAGAAGAAATTTCACTAGCAAAAGGATATTTTTTTCTGAAATTTTTTGTTTTGCTTTTCCTACAAAACTGTAATTGATTATTTAAATGATCGAGTTCAAAAATACTTTACCAAACAGGGAACTATATTTAGCTTCTTAAATAAATACTTGGACTTCCTCATGGCATAAAACTACTGGATATCTATGTAAGACCTCCAACCAAGAGGCAAGCCTACCTCAACAACTTCAGTCCCACCATTCTGGATGCGAGATGTCAGGTACTCAGTCTCTTCTTGGGTGAAAGAGCATGCAGGTTTAACCTACATGCGACAGAAAAATGAAATGAATGTAGGCATGCAAAGTCTTAAGAATTACTTCATGAAATCTGTTATTATCTCGACCTGGGAGAGAAGAGGTAAAATTGTCACACCAGCATGACCTCCTACAACTGGAACATCAACTTCCCGTGGATCTAGCCCCAAGACTTCAGCCTTTATGCACAAAAACATATCATATGCAACGAGATCCGTCAAATTACATGCATAAAGGATGGAGCTGTACTTTTGAAAGTTAATTTACAGAAGGATGCATAGCCAAGTGCAAAAGTGTAATTCGATCAACTTATATAGTTGTAAAATTAAATAATGCGGCAGCTTGCATAACCTTGTAAAAAACAAGGTCCCTTGTCAAATTCCAGAGGGACTTCTGCACTTTTCCAACTTAAAGAGAAAAAATAATGAATCTAGTTTTATCAACAAAATACTAAATCCAGCAATGCAAATCTTTTTCCAGCAACAAATTGATGTCCATGCAGTAACGAAGTCCAATTACGAACTCCAGGTTTTGGCGCAAATGGAATTCAGCCATGCTCCATAACACACAATAAATAAAAAGAAAATGATTAAATAAAATAATTTAGGACAATCACGGGGTAGGCAGAAAAGAATAATTGTGGTAGCCTGCATTACATACAGATACCAGTGACCAAATTAGAAACTGCACATTCTGGTGAATGAAAACAACAATAGAACTACCACATTTAAGAGTGCAACCAGCCTAGAGATTCCTAGAAGTGGAAATTATAGCAGCCAACTAAAATATAAACAATCTACCACCGGATTGTCAGACTATGTAACTTATAAGTATATAAGAACCACTTTGAGGAAGATATGGGGTTTTCAAGTGCAAGTATGTGAAGAGAGGAAAAATTGAGACTACATAAAAAATTTATCTTTAAGAAGAAAGAGTCTAAGGTCAAAAGCTAAAAGCAGGATATTCAAAAACAACATAAGAGTAAATGTGCTAATGAATATGTTTCCTACCACAAATGTATTAGCTCTGACTACATCAAGCATTGTGACACCTAGAAGTCGTCTTGGATCATAGGTCCCAGCCTTCTTGAAGACCTCAGCTGCAATTGGAACTGTAGAGTTCACTGGATTACTGATTAAGTTAACAATGGCTTTAGGACAGCACTTAGCAATTCCTTCACAAAGAGTCCTAACTATTCCTGCATTAATGTTGAAAAGATCATCCCTCGTCATTCCAGGTTTCCTCGGAACACCGGCAGGAATGATTACAAGGTCCATGCCAGTAAGCGCATCCTCCAACTGATTTTGCCCGAGAAAACCACGAACCTATATTTCAAAAGAATCAGTCAAGTTCTACTGGCAAAGTTTCAAGAATGGTTGTAAAAGGAACTGTTTAATGATAGCTCGAAATATTGGTTGATCCAGCAGCTGAAGTGGGCGCCATAAACTAGGAGAGTCCTAAAATTGAACAAATTCCCATCCCATTCTCTTCCGTGGCACAGGTTACACGCATAACAGCTCAAAATCACAAATTAACCAAAAAAGCAAAAATGTTCAAAGAAAGACCAGTTCGTGGCACCATTTGAATACTACCATCCTAATCAATTTGAACCATAGAATTAGAGCAATATCAGTAATCAAATTGCTCAAGGAAAATCAAGGAGAAAAATGGAATAATAAGCTAATGGAAACTTAAGAAGGATGACAAGGTGACATTACCACAGCACCAGTGTCCATATGACTGATATCTGCGGTGACGCCTGGGGTGTTGACTACATCATAAAGATGAAGCACCGAAACCAATGGGTTCATCTTCATTAGCATTGCTAACGGCTGGCCTATCCCGCCAGCTGCCCCCAATATTGCCACTTTGAAGCCCGGTGACCCTCCTTTTGCCCGGCAATCCGCACGCCATACGCTCGAACTCCCCTCCACCTTTAAATCCAAATCACATAGAAATTATCAGCCCTACCCGGGAATAATTTGAAATTTTTTCCCAATATTTTTCTGAAGAAAATCAACATAAAATCAAGCAGCTTAAGAAGGAAATCGTCCGAGAATCCCAGAATTTCAAACAATCATGATCTTCGCCTGCCTAGGGACCAAAATAATATCTTAAGATGCAGGACAACTTCACAATTGGGAGTACCAGTAATTCATACGCACCCTCAACTCAATATCAAAGTCAATCAATTACTTCTTTCTTGTTTCGCGAAAAAAAGCATATCAAAGTGCAAAACACAAACCCGGAAACGATCAGCGGGAGGATTGAGGTGCGCTGAAATTCTGGCAATACGTTGATGAATATCCGCGCCGTCCTGCATACTTGCACTCAAAGAATCTTCCAAACGTAGTGTAAGCAGCAAATTCTTGGAGTCACAATACGCATATGATGTTGATGAAAGCGAACCAGAAACAATTAAAGAGTCCCGGTGTGTACAGCGTATATATACAAGTATACAAATGGGACTAAATTGTATCGTATAGGGGTAAGAACAATAAATTCAAAGGAAAGAGAAAGCTGATGCCACAGGCTCGTTGGGATGCGTGGATTCGGATTTGGTTTCGAGCTGTCTCCGTATGGGGGTCGTTTGTTTTTTCATTTTTTTGCATTATCTTATACGCTTTCGCAGTAAACTATCACTCGGAGCTGCCGATGGGCTTTCAAGATTGGGGCTCAAGGTTTAGTTACAGAAACGTAAAACTATTTCTAGCCCAGAATACCCAAGTTCACGATCCGTTTCCCTTGGATGCCCAAGCTAAAAGCCCGAATCACCTCTAGAAAAACATTTAAATAAAAATAAAAATCGTACATGTTGTATCCGGATGGACAGTCCAATAATTTAGACTTGTATTCAAACTCAAGTGTATAGGTAAGTATGTTGAGTATGCTTATATCAAAAAAAAAAAAAACACTACACGACATGTTACAAGGAGCCGACACTAAAAAAATCATTCAATTGTATCAGTATAGGAAATGACATATTTTCGACACTATAATCAACAACCCAAGATTCACGTCGAGTGTCTATAATTAAATTTACTGAAACATTGACATAATCATATGATTATTATTTTCTGAACTAAAAAAAGTCCATGAAAACATGATCGTAATGGGTATACAAAGCAGAATTAGAGAGGAGGGGAATATACAGCCAGCGGCAGGTGCTTGGGCCTTGGTGGTAGCTGAGCTTGACGCCATTGGTTGAAGTCGGCATCAGGATTCAGACTTCACAGAGATGGGCATCAATTCTCCCTCCCTGTACCTCTACGTACATATGCAGTGGAATCCCGTGAGATATTAAACAAAAATCATCAACAACAGTTGCTCCCACTTTTCTATCTATATTACCAAGAGTGAGTTACTGATTTTAGGACCAAGTATTTGGTACAGATAGCTAGTTAGGACTTGGGAGAAAATTATTAAATACTTCAAGGACTCGCTTGTTAACATTATGATTTGTGAAGATCATTTCATCTGTTCCACATCGAAGGGCTCAATTATTACTATCGTTTAATGTGATTGGTTCAAGTCGAGATGATATTTTAAATGTCCTAACTCTCCAAGTGTCATGTTTGGAATGTTGATTCAAGTTATCTACTCTCTTTTTACCTCTGAGCTCTCTGATTCCATTTAAATATTGAAAGTTATAATTGAGATTTACTAATATTTCCTCGTCTTTATTTCAAGCTTAGGAAATAGGTATATGATTTGAAACCGAATAAGATCAAGGAACAACCTTGGATAAGAGTCGAC
>NC_026159.1:4484556-4496954 GCF_000512975.1 Sesamum indicum | reverse complement strand
ACCTCATATCACCGATCTTCGTAGTTACAAGTATTGCACTAGATGGGATGGAAAATAAAATATTGAGTTGAGGACATTAAAGACTTTTCCCTTAACTATAAGAAAAAACAAGGAGATTCATGTGATTTGATGGAAGCTCGACGTATTGATCTAATTATATAGTAAATATAATATATTTATTATGTAATTGATGTACAATTAATTTGACTCCACCAAACTTTATTTTGATAAGTATTTTCATACCATCATAAGAATGAATAATCAAAGCGGTAGAAAAATTGCTTTGGCAAAAGAAGTGTGGCGATATACGTCTTGATGATTTGTGTCGGTCGGTCCGTATTCACTGTTCCAATATGATGAATGGTAGCTCTTCCTGGCCACCCAAACATTCCACTCTCATTCTTGTCCAATCTCTTGGAACAAATTGAACGGAAATCCCCCGTACCGACAAACCATGTTCTGTTTTTTGTTTCTCTATGTTTTTAACGGCCTTTCATCTCTAGACTAGACATGAACTTTATGCACTGATCATTATAAATCACTTAATATATATATATATATATATATATTTGAAACGATACTTATTATAATTTTAAATAATATAAAAATTTTATTAATCGTGTGCATACTTAAAAATTAAAACCATACAAAATATAGAATCCATGATTCTATTAGAACCATTTCTACGTGTAATCTTTGTATAACAACTCTTCAGATCGTACATAAAGAGAAGTTGATAATATGCATAAAATATAATTTTCTCGAGATTAAATAGTTACACATATATTTCGTCACCGTGTAAAAGATTCTTGGCCGGGCTTGAGCACGCGTGAGAACAATGTCTACTATCTGTCCAGAATACAGAATACGATTCTGCCAAAACAGCATATATGTATTGTCACGGTATATATAAAAGCTTGGGGCCGGGCTTCTCTCAGAAATAATAAATGGAGGAGGAATGACAAAAGTGTGTAGAATTTTATATGAGAGAGGCAGTATGTATTGCAGCAATAGGAGGGAGGAAGGAAGAGCAGACTGCAAGGCAAGTTATTGAAAGAAAGTGGTGGGCTTCTAGAAGAAAAACTAAATTGTGGAGCAATTCAAAGGGGCAAATGATTGATGTTTTTTAGATGATGGAAATCTTTGACGTTTAAGGCACAACACCCATGCTTTCCTTTTCCAATATGGTCACTGTCTACCCTATACATACATATATTATTTCTATAATCTAATTTAAATATTCAAAATATCCTCATATTCAAGATACTAAGAAACTAGATATACGTTCAAATTCATGATTTTTTATGATATAAAATAACTGTAGAAAATAGTTACAATATTTGGAGATAATTTTTGACGATACAATTTTGAATGGTCACAATTTTTTATCTAAAAGAAGATATGGGCATCTTATGCGCACAGTCGTTTTTTTTAGGAGATTTAAACCATCCACTACTACAGTCTTGAAAGGCCACTTTTCATCGCCAAATTTCATTGTTTTCAGCAATTCTTCAAAGAAGTTTATTTTTTAACAGACTTTAATTAAATTGCATACTCTTGTAATTTTCATTTAATTTGGGCATTATATTTTACGAGGGTATTGTAAGTATGTTATTTATAGCATTTTGACATAGTCCAAAATTTGATTTGTTGTGAGCACTAGAAGATTGGCTCCAACTAAACTTGTGATGAATATTTTTTATTAATCATGATTAAATAAAAATCGATACAAAAGATTGAGATTATTCGTCATGTTACTTTTAACATGGCTATGAGTCATGACCAATCATGTTTTAGCCACTCGCAAAAATCACAGTCAACAAGCGTGGTTATTTACTTTTGACTATGACAATGTTAAATTTGTTGCAATGGAGGCATATTGCCTAGATTATGACTATTTTTGTTAAATACCTACAAACTCTACTACCTTCACAAATAATGAGTTTTTCGAAAATTGGAGGTTTATTCTTTAATTATTTTTGCAAATATTTGATTTTGTTCCATCATTTTGATTGTGGGACCTGAATCTTATCATTTGAGCAAAACCTCATGCAATTCAATAACAAATGCGAGTAACAAATATTTGTTCTTGTCCCACATTATATATTTTAAAGTTTTTGCCTAATTATATATATGAGGAGAAAAAGAAAAAAAGCGAATGTGAATTAAATGTTTATCTCCCACAAAGAAAAAATGTATAAATATAAAAAAAAGAAAAGATTTATGGGGCGAAAAAAGACAAGTGAAAATGAATAATGGGAATATTGAAAAAGAAAGAAAGGAAATCCATCTGGGGAAGAATGCAATTGGATGGATAATCATAGTGGGGGGAAAAGATTGCATGAAACCAAGGGAAAGAAAGACGAGGGAAGAGATCAGTGCAGATTGGAAATTGGAAATCGCAATGGGATTGATTCATCATAGTAGAAAGTTGACATCATTGATGGGTTGAAAGAGAGGGAAAGTTTGTGTCTTAGCTCAAATTAAAACACACCCAACATATAAAGTTGAAAGTGCCCTTTCACCCTCCACTCAAATTTGATTCAACATTTTATTTAGGATAAATTGCAGAAAATCTTCCAGTGTTTTATAATTTTTACTAAAATTCTCTTTATTAAAAAAAAATTGATGAAAGAGTTTCTGTATTTTTTTAAAATTATGTACACTTTTTATTTTCGTTAGTTGGGTTTAATTGTATTAATTTTTTACTGAATTGTTCGTTATACCCTTATTTTAATACCTATTAATTTTTAATACTTAAAAATGAAATATCCCAATTTTAAGTAATTAAAAAAATATATTTTATATATATACAACTATATATACCATATGTAATACAATATGTATAGGCAGCAACGGCAACCACCATTGTAGGTGGTGTCGAATTTGGTGGCGACGTTGTCCCGCCATTGCCCTTGTTGCCTCCCAATCCCCCACTCATCTGAGCGAGGGCGACGATGGCCGCCTCTTCAAAAGGGGGAGACGTGATGTTGCCTCCCAATGTTGGGTGACTATGGTCACCTACTCATTTGGGCAGTTGTCGTCGCTCAGATCCAGAGTGAGTGACGGTATGTGGTAGCCGTCGGCTAGGAATCGAAAGGAAAGAAAAGTAAATATAATTTAATTTTTTTATAAAATTAAGTAAAATTAAGATAAATAATATAAAATACATATAATATAATGAACATTTTCATTGATATATTATTTATATTAGCTAATATAATTTTAAATTTATTAAATATATTAAACTAAATTATAATTTAAAATCAATAATCCCCATTCATATGGGTTTAAAATTAATTTATTTAATCAATGTTGATTTATTATTCAATTTTTTTAATTAATTAAATATTTTAAAATTTAAAATTATACATACACATCCAATATATTTGATAATTATGGTTGTTACCGGATGAAAATTATTATAATAGATTTACTTGGGAAAAAAAAAAGGGGGGAAAGGGAGAGGGGATTTTGGAGTAAATTGAAGTTGACGTGTCTTGTCTTCTACGGCGAGTTCGTTGTTTAGAGTAAAGAGAAGCGAGTAGGAGAAAAATGACTTGACCGGCCCGAAAGCCGGAAACGGGTGTGGAAAAAAAACAACCCGCATCGACAAAATGTCCATTCCTCTTCGGGCTGGGTCCCTCATTAAAACCCACTCCCCCTCCCTCGCCTTCTCCCACTCCCCAACGCCTCCTCCACCACCCCGCCACATTAACACTAACATTATGGTGGAGAGAGAGAAAGATAGAGAGAGAAAGAGAGAGGAAAGCTCAAGGGCCAAATAGTAATAATTGCAATGTATACATACACTATTCACATATATACACACACCATATATCCTGCTTACTCACACCCCCCATTGACACAATATATACATCCATTTCAGAGAGAGAGAGAGAGAGTTGGTGGAATATGTTGTTGTACAAAGCAAGTATGAAAATGGGTTCATCAGGACTTGCACTTCTCATCCCTCTCAAGACCGCCATTGATTCTCATCTCCTGCATGCAACCACCGATTTGCCCTTGTCCGACAATGGACAGTACAGCCTCGGACACCGCCCAACCGTCGTCTACTACATTTAAGTAATTCGTAGCTGCAATCCGAAGGCAAATCAACTGATGAAGAAGATTTACATAGTGTTTTTTTGATGAGGGCTCTCTTGCTGGTTATAATGGAAGAGGCAGACAGAACGGAGCCAGGCAATACCTTTTTCTTTCTTTTTTCACTTTCACTTATAATGTTAGATCTCTTTCCTCTCCGAGGTCTACTGTCTTTTTTTTTTTTCTATTTTTTTACTTTCCTAGATGCACACATATACACCTCCTGTTTTTGCTTCGCTTTCATCAATCTAATTAAAGAACAAAGGATCTAAGGATGATTCTTTGTTATCTGTTGTATTATACTACCTTAATCTGATGAATTAATTCAAGAAATCAACGTTCTTGATCTCTTGCAACCAAGTCCCATTAATTTTTTTTTCTTTTATATATTTTCTGTCTGTTAATGTTCTTCACAGTAATACTAGAAATGTCAGAAATTGCTGCAGCGTCGATTAATTTAATTACATTATCAGTATTTAATTGATTTTCGAGTTGTACTATATAGTTAATTTATTCTGCAAGTTGACTTCATATTTGAAAATTGAAATCATCATCATCATGAGGTACAGATGCTAAGACATGGCAGAAATTTTTTCGAACGTTTTCGCTCAATTTTATCTGAGGTTGAAGTTCTAATTTAGTTTTTTTCTTGTCAGTGAGAATTAATGTCGTTCAAGAAAATTCTTTTGTTTGGATCATGACATAAGTATTTCATTTCAAATTATTAAAACCATAAATGGAGCACAGACATTAGTTATTTAATCCTCGAGAAATTAATATTCTTTGACGCAAATGATCGATTATCATAATGTTAAGAGTGAAGAAACTAGTATTTTGTACATGTAATTTTATTTTTCTACTCATCCTATATTTAGGTTCTTGTAATGATAAATCAGTTGAAGCAGGAATACCCGAGAAGCATATGATCCAGGGTTTACTACATACAAAATACTTTGATATTTTTTTCCCAAATCCTGGTAATTATTCACCAAGATTCATATGCAAAGCATATAATTTTAAGGCATCTGGGTGAAGAAAAAAATTCTTACACAAATTAGGTTTAATCGAATTAAAAATCAATCACACAATAAGAGTATTGTATTTGTTATATAATTTATTTAACTTTGACCAATAATTCTATTTTAATTAGAATTTTGCAATGAATCAATTTCTTGATCCATAGTAAAAATGGTGAAATTGAAGTCAACTATCTGGGACGTAGGGGGGTCCAGTTGGGATGGTTGTTGCTCTTTTGTCATAATGAGAATCAAGAATGAAGGACAGAACAATTTCTTTTCCATTTATTGCATTTGCCATTTTGTTACCGTTTGTAGCCAACATCTCCTGCTGCTGCTGTATGGAACGTTGCAATATCACGAGGACTAGCGTACAAACTGATGAAGCCGGCGAAACGGGTTTAACGTTTCTGTCGGAAATTCTGTTGACTCTATCTGTGTAGCATTATTGTCTACCATACATGGACACGGATCTGATCGGAACCCTTGGTGCTTGGAGTGGTCTAGATCAACATGGGACAATTCTCAGTTTTAACTACATATCTCAATCCTAGGAGTCAATCATTAGAACAAGAGAACCAAAATCACTTTTTCTAATAAAGTTCTATT
The DNA here is from genome assembly GCF_000512975.1 of Sesamum indicum. Classification (NCBI taxonomy): domain Eukaryota; kingdom Viridiplantae; phylum Streptophyta; class Magnoliopsida; order Lamiales; family Pedaliaceae; genus Sesamum; species Sesamum indicum. The sequence goes on along the minus strand of NC_026159.1, from coordinate 4,491,225 downwards.
ATTACAAATAAATTTGTTTCTAAATTGATCCTATCTTACGAGAAGGTACAGTTCGTTTCACTTTAACTACCATCCAACTGAATGAATTAGAATAAGTGATTGCAACTTCGACTGCCATCTAACTGTGGATTAGAGTAAGTGAATTGCACAATCTTAGCTTACCCGATCAAATAGGTACATCTCCCAAAATACCAAGAAAAATTTGATTAACATGCATACTTAGGACACAAATCTAGAACCAGCCTATTTGTTTATGTTTTCATTTCAAATTTTCAGCAGAAAATGCGTATTTTTATTTTATATAAATTTTGATTGTGAAATAATAATATATTTAGATCAGTTAATGAGACTGTATTTTATATTGGACTGCGATGTCAAATCAGTGTATTTCCAATAGGACTATATATAAATTAATACGTTTTCACTTTAATTACTGTTTCAAAATCTAAAAATAAAACCATAAATGGGTAAAATAGAATAAGATAAAATGAAATAATTTCGACATTAATCCGTGAAGATGATTACTATAATTGGTATTGATTAGTATTGGATTAGTTGATTAAAAGGGGAATCTCCAATTTTGGGTGAAGAGGACAGCGGCCAAATCCAAGCCGAAGCTGTTTCTTGGTGCAGACTGCAGCCCAGCCCCCCAACCGCATTCACTATTTTTTTACTATTAATAATTAATTAATTAATATATATTTGATTTATTGGGTGTGGAGGATTCTGAGTGACCCTTTTCACCCAAGGAATTTCAATTCCTCATTTTCAGGGAATTTAACAACATTGAAAAACCAACTTCTGCATTAATTAATATTTAAGGTAGAGAGGGATGTTAGTATGATATTATTATTTTATATACTTTGGTGCAATGTTTTTAATTTTTTTTCTTTTTCTTTATTAATATTTAACAAGAATTTGAATGACTAGGCCAACGTATAAGCTCCCACGGCCATGTTCCGCCTATGAACTAAAATTCATAATTATTCATTTTAGTTAATTAAAATTTATATAAATATTTAATTTATTTGTTATGATTAAAATATTTGGCATGCTTCTTAATTATGAAAAATATTTAGCCATATTTACAAAAAAAATATTACCAATTTAAACGTTACGTAGGCATATATAGTTAATGATTATTATATCGAAATATTAGAATAACACATTGTTAAAGGTAAAATTCCATTAATAAATATAATATGGTGTATTCGAATCTCATTCATCTTTTATTGCTATTTTAATATTTTATTTTGTATTTTGAATGATGTGTTGAATTTTTTTATTGAAATCAGAAATTTTATGTAATGATCATACAATTAATACTCTGAACCAATTTAATATCTTAAAAAATGATGTTACTCCAAAACTCTATACAAAGGCACTAGCCCACATCTTTGACATTATGTAAAGCAGCCTCATCATTTTTTTAACTCTCTTTAGGTCGGAAAATTAGGATAATCATTGAACTAACTTTTAATCATTAGACTTAATTAATTGATTCCACACTTTTTACTGTTTATACCATACTTCCAATTGTCTTTACTATTAAAAAAAAAGAATATATTAAATTAATAGGTTGGAAAAATGTATGTAATCAACTATATTGCGTTCACTTTTTCAGTCATTTCAGTAAATTCTCGCCATTTTCATCATCAATATGTCGAGAATTTTAAATTACAGGATAAAATTTTTAAAATAAATTCGTAGAGATTTGAAATACCAATCCTTCTCACATACATCATTAAAATTATAATCTTTTCAAATACTTATAACGTATTAATAATTTTCAATCTCGTATTTATTATAATCAAAATTGATCAAAGACTTTGTTACCTATTTTAAAATAAGTCAACAACCTTTAAAATTTTATACCATCTTATAAAATTTTAAACTTTTTACAAATTATTTTAAAAAAATTATAAATTCACCCCGAATCCGTACTTATTTGCGGTCAATAACTAAGAGTAAACTTTTTCTAGTAGAAAGACATAAGTACATTATTCGATTTATTAAAATATCAAAATTAATTAAGTATATCAATAGTTACGTTATTTTTTTAAGAAAACAAATTAATAGACTATATGTATATGGTTGCGTTGGCCTTGTAATTAATTTGTATATCTCAAGACGATCCAGTGGATGAGGTGCATCCATTTCTCTTCAATCTCGGTAACTGTTCCCAGAAGATATACAGACAGGATCATGTCCACGAATTTGATGGCATCATCTTCTTTCATTCAAACATGTAAGAATTCCATATCCTACTATATAAACCACAGACACAGCACTCACGCACACACGTGTGTGTGTGTGTGTGTGTTTCAGGCCCTCGGGGGAGTAAAATTGATTCGTCGGGTTTCTAAGAGAAGAGCGTAACCTTAACGGCGACGCTGGATTTGTTTTGTCGGCAGGTCGGAACTCACACGATTCCTAAATTTAGTTAGTGATTTCTCTCTATGCTTTTTATTTTTGTTAGTAGTATGTTTTCTTTATCAAGCGATACATTACATTAATAGTTTAATAAATTATATAATATGTCAATATAATTAGCAATAATGAAACAAATTATAAAAAAAATATATAAAATATATGAGATAAGTACCCATATATCTAGTAAAATTTAAATTTATAACTTTAAAATTGTACAGGAAATCTCAATCTTAATATTAGGCCAAAACATCATGGGTTTTATTAGTACTATGTTATTAATACTCTTAGTTTATTTTTTTCCCAAGTACTTATTTAGTTTATATAGCTTGATGTGGAGCATATCTTATACAGGCCGTACCAAGGGCTTTTCCCAGTACAATTTTCAAACAAGTTTTGAATTTATTTTGTTAATTCTAAGTTTTCACGACGCGACCTCGGTGTATCCTAAACTATCGCGTCCTCGGTGTATCCTAAACTATGATATGTGTGAGTTCACCATGATCCTTGAATCATTTTGGTTTTTGTAGTAAAATTGGGACAAATCTATAAATAGTAATGCTTCATACAATATGTATAACTTTTGTTATCATAATATTTTGCAACCTTCTATCATGTCGTACAATCTACCTTACTTAAGCATCAATAGGTTATTAATCGAGGCCTTTTCAATATAATTTTGATGGTGGTTTATTTTATAAACTTACACTAGAAAGAAAATGACCATTGACTACACTTTTAATAGTTATGGACTAAAAATCGTAATAAATCATTTTTATTGACCACACTTAAATAAAATCAATGTAATAGCATAGATTTTCTATCAAGAAAATATTATTTATCATAATTTTTAGCCATGACAAATATTTTAGCCACCATCGCAGATACCACAACTAACAACGTTTGCATGAGTGTAGTCAATATATTTCTTACGCCTGCCTATTGTAATTTTTATAATTTTTCACTTGAGAGATCCAAATCGTATTTCACTGTTTGACGCTAGCAAATACACATTTACTATAAAAGTAAAAGGCATTGTCCCCAATTTTTAATACATTTCTGTTTGCATTTACCATTCAATACCTCTCAAATTTAATTATCATTTGTCCGCATATTAAAATATAATTCTTTCAATTCAGACATACTTTTCCTTTTATTTATTTGAACTTATCCAAACACCTTATCATAAGGGAAGGGGAAGAAAAACTTGAATTCTACAGACATTCTTCCTTAAACAGAATTTTCAAAACGTGAAATTACACTTTGAGTCCCGGAATTTCAACATTTTTAATCTTTTATTTTATTAAAATTTTAAAATAATTTTAAAATTAAAAAACTCGACATATTTAATCTCATAAATTTTGTAAGGCAGAAGACTATATGTATGGAGGTTTTGTAATTTTAAAATTATTTTTAACTAAAATCCCATAAATCAGAGGATAAAATGTATTAAACCTCTATCCTAGGAACAAAATGGTGTGGAACATCATAGCCAGGCTAGCAGTATAACTTGAGAATGTCCAGGCCCATAAAGAGAACCAGGGCAGGGTCAGGGCACAAGTTTAACAACCAACCAACACCCCACAAACAAAACTTCGATTCCACGTGCAATTTTTACCTAGCAATTTTGTGAAGGCCCATAAATAGTCTTTACTGTACTGAGACTTGCAAGAGTTGAGACAGGTTAATTCGACTACAGGTTTTTCACCAGTTGGATTGAGGGTCACCCAGTTCGATATGTCGGACTTGGAACAATTGATTGTCCACTGACATTGATTCTGTCCTAACCAACTGTTGGGTTTCCCTGTAAATTAAAACATGTAAGAAATATACCAAAATATAAATGCAAAACTAGTTGCAAATTGAGGAAGTACTAGCAGTAGCAGTGAGTGTAGCTATGGAACGAGGCCAACTGGCGACTAACAAACATTGATGGACGCATATATATGATCATCAATCATTGTTATAAACTCAAGTCAAAACCCACGGAGCAGGCTGGCATCACTTCTGATTTCTCTCACCCATTGGACCAATTCATGTACACCGCTGTATAAAGCTGCCAGCTTCAAACTTCAATGTCTCCGTTCTTTCACTCTCGTCCGAAGAGCATCTGATCAGACAATTGTTTCACTTCAGACATGCTCATGTATATACATATATATACATAGATCAGGCCTAACTCAGATTCGAAATTCCTTCAAAATAGCAGGTTGTCTCCGACTATAGTCCAATCTCAAATCGTATTGATGCATCCACCTACAATCACATATCAAGGCCAGTCATATAAAAATGTAGTGAGCAAATGTAGGCCATAAGTTGAAAGTAAATTGTATGATATATTGAAATATGTTATGAGATCATCAAGAAAGGTCAGATTGATCCGATCACGAAAATAAAGACGAGGATCTTTGGCATGCAAGACCATTCGCACGATTCGATTCTTGGAGGTATTTTGATTTTTGTCGAGCTACCTACTGGATCCCATATCAATCAATCGCTTCTTTTATTTTAGGTTTTTGGATATATAAGTAGATTTGAACTGTTACGCTCGTAAATTTTAAGAGACATTGAAAATCAATCATCTAAAAATCGTAAAATATAATATTTCTTTTAAATCTAAAATGAATGTCCACAAGGGCATCAAAGGAACTCCAGGTGGGGATGGTCGCATCAATCCACCCTCATAGGACAGCTACCATAGAAGAAGCATTACATATAGGAAGGGCAAAACAGTGATTTTTCAAATCCATTTTACGATTATAGACATGTACTCAAGAGCTTGTAGAGATTCTAAAGGAGTCATTCTAAGAAAATCAATTGAAAAGCGGATAATTCCCTGCTTCAATTTGGGATTACACAGAGTAGTGTATGGCAGACTGTCCTCTAAAATAGGAAATACTGACTTCCACATACTTGCCTACAAATTTTGTCCACATGATATAGAGTTAAGATAAACATTTATTTATATTCTATATAAAAAAAAATATCATCTATACTCATAAACGATTGTTATTGCAGCACAAATTAAATATGACAATTGTACTCTTAAATTAGATAATTTTAAAAATCTTTTATAATTACTCTTTTTTTCATAACAAAAGTGACTCCACGTCATTCAACACCATTGCACCTAATTCTTTTATTATATAAATAATACCTTAAGTTGGTATTTTTTAATTCTTATTTATAATATATTTTAAAATAAAAAAAATTAATTTATTATATACACACAGAAACGAGATATCACGACTATTAATATTAAAAAAAGAAATTACAACACATGACATATAAAATATTGAAACATAAAATCGATGGAAAGCAGTTTTAATGGCGCACGCAGTAAGCATTAATGTTTGATGCATTTAATGATATTCACGCAAGTATTAAGGTGGTTCTAAAATAGTACTGCTTGATAGGCCACCCTATTCCTATTCCTATTCCCATTCGGCTATTCCTATTGCCTTCGATTTTGAAATGAAATTCAAAGCGTTGTTTCCTCGTTATGATTAAAGAGTAGTAGACAACAGTTGTTGTTCGCACATTAAAAGGCCAGAGACAGTGTCAGTCTCTAGCTAGAGTGAGTGATGCCGATTGCCGACGGCGCCTTGCAAGATAATAGATTTTTGAATGAAGTTTCAGCTTTCATTTATAACTATGGCTGCACCAACTTTCTTTCATAATTAAAAATTCTTACTACAAAATTAATGCATGTAATAAAGCTTCTTCATACTATCCACCCCTAATAATTGGATCTACTATTTGAATAATGTCTTGTAATTAAATTAAATTAAATTTTACTTATAAGTTATAGTATTAAAATCAGTGAGCAATTCGACCATGCTTATATAAATTATTTTCTTGTATGTAATATTGATGATATACAAAATTTTATGTTCTCAGTTGCAAATCTTATAGTTTCATTTTAAACTCATACAGGAAATAATACAAATTATATGGCGAAATATGTGCACTTTGAAATGAAACATGACTTGCCATAAGCATAGGCATACATATCTTATTATTCAAACTGATTGAAAAGTTATGTTCTATAATACCATCAGAAGATTATATAAAATTCGATTTGTTACTGCAGAGTACTTATAGAACTCGACTAACTATATAGTTAAATTTTGGCAATGGGGAGACAATTGAACTAGGATGCAGATGTGTGCGCGAATAAAATAACGACTTAAACAAAAAAAATCTTTTTGAAAACATTTTTGCATTGAAATATGTATA
>NC_026159.1:4437461-4484517 GCF_000512975.1 Sesamum indicum | reverse complement strand
ATTAGAAATAATTATTGTATTAATACTTTTCGCATTAGTATTCATGGGACCGAGTCAAGAAGTGTCTCTCCATTCTTAAATTCAATTCCAAATTTCTCCCGCGAAGAATTCGTCGTTTAGATTAGACCCCTCCGTCAAACACGCCCTACATATATACGAAACTCCATATCCCCAAACCCCACGGCTCACTCACTCCCCACACCTATACGCAAGCATCTCTGTACGTATATGTGTAGGCCTTGATCAGCTTCAATGGCAACGGCGGTGGTACAGCCGTTCACAAAGAACCTCCGCCCCACCCCCATGACTCTCCCCAATCCAAAACCACTAAGAGTCTGCTTTTCCTACGCAGCCTACGCCAAGAATCTGATACATTACCTCCACTCCTCGAATATTCCGGTGGAGGCCGGCCTTTCAGAGGCGGAGTTCTCCGCCGTCGAGTCTTCTTTTAATTTCACATTCCCGCCGGACCTCCGCTCCATCCTCCAAGAAGGCCTCCCCGTCGGCCCCGGCTTCCCCAACTGGCGATCGTCATCTAAACAACAGCTCGAGATTCTCACAAATCTGCCGATCCTGGGAATTTGCAAAGAAGTTTCAAGAAATGAATTCTGGGTTGATTCTTGGGGTATTAGACCTGATGACACTGATCATACTACGAGGTTGGCTAGAGGGTTCTTGAAAAAAGCGCCGGTTCTTGTGCCGATTTATCGGCACTTCTACATCCCCTCGACGCCGGCTACTGCGGGAAACCCAGTGTTTTACGTGTATGGAGCCGACGTGAAGTTATGGAGCTTTGACATTGCCGGTTTCTTTCAGCGGGTGGAGTTTAGAATGAGCGGTGGGGAGGAGGTTTTGAGGAGGCCGAGGTTGTGTAATTTGTTCACGGCGCCTGCATGGGCCGCGACGGAAGCTCAAAGGATCGAGTTTTGGACGGAGGCGGCGGAAAGAGGGGAGAATGAGGCGGCGCGTATGGGTACACGCCGGTGGTGGAGTGGGGAGTTGGGAGGGTGTTTGGAGGAGGTGTGTTGGAGGTTAAGGGTGGGAGGGTGGAAAGAGGAGGATGTTAGGGAAATGATGATGATGGACGGCTGGGATAAGGTTAATCAGGAGGATAATCAGAGTTCTGATGAAGCAGTCGACAGTGAATCCCTGGACCTGGAATGTCGCGTACGGACGCTGTCAGCCAGATTGTTGCGTGCGGGATGGAGCACGGAGGATGTGGTGGAGTCTCTTGGATTTCCATATGATCTTCATCAGAATGGTGTTCTTGATGGAGACTCCTGCTTTGATTTCCATCATACAGCAAGTTGTGGTGATCAATAGCATAATTATAATAGCATCTTCTCATTTCTTTTTTTTTTTCTTTGAAAAAATTAGACTAGCCACTGAATTTTTTAGTTTTATTTTTTTTAACAAATAAAATAAGCTCTCATTTTATATTTTCAAACTCTGAATCTCGATCACTATTGAAAAATCATATACCAATTTGAATAGATTTAACTCGAGTTTGAGTTGAATCGACTCGCAAAGCTCGCAAGTCAACTCGATTTAACTTACGTTAATAATTCCAAATCATATTCAATTTGCAACAAATTAGTCAAATTAAAATCAGAGTTTCTAAGAACTTGTATACTAAAGTTGGGGTTGATTTGGAAAGAAAATGGGCTCAAAATTAGCCTCGAATTTATGAGTAGATGGGTTGAATTGAATCTCGCTCGTGAGGCCACAATTAATCGATTCATCTTGGGCCTAGCTGTATTTCTATTTAGCCGTAGAAGAGTACTGCACACCATCACAGCTATTTCTAAACAATATTTTCAATAAGTATCCTTTTTTAACATTATGCAGTTTGCTCTCAATCGTCACCAGTAGCCAAGATTCGTGATTGAAATAAACTCTCAAAAGATGAATTATCACTTTTGATGCGTATTGGGATTCAATCGCACCATATTGAGCGAAATTTTTTTGTAAAAATTTTAAAATTATTAAAAAATAGATGTTAGCACTTACATACTTAAGTCAATAACGATTTTTTTGAAGAAATAAAAGAAAAATTTGAATCAAAGTAAGAATAATGGTTGAAAGTAATATTCAGAAGATGAAAATTGTGTGGAATGCAAAAAATATGAAATAGCCTAAAAATCGAGAGAAAATGAGAGTATGAGTGTGATAGTTTGTGTTACAAAAAATGACTGCATGATGATACAATTTATAAGCATCTATAAAGCAGGATTCAGAAGGTAGTTAGGTCAAATCTGGTGCCACATTGAATAGCTACACATGTTAACAGAAAAAAAATCTTAGAATTTGAATTTATCTAGAAGAAAATTTGATATTTTGATCAAGCTTTACCTAGTTTGTCAGTGTATCTAGGGATCTAATCATTTGTTGAGTAAAGTATTAATTTTCGCCAGATCTCTTGGAGGTAACCAAAAATTTTTTTTTAATGACGTGTTTTAAGGTGCCAGCCACTTGTGTGGCATAGCATTCCTGTTGTATGGTAATTAAGTTTGCTGGGTTGGGCTAATTCTTTCAGCCTACCAGATTATGAAAAGAAATAATTTATGGACTTTATGACTTACTCTGGGCCAGCCAGGCTTAGGCCTGCTGGATACCCTTAGTAATGGCCCACTACCTTTCTCATGAATTTTTAAAAAAATATATTTGAGAAAGTATCACACTTAAAAAAAAAGAAAAAATGTATTCTTATACAATTTACATCCAATCTAATTTTGTGATCCATAATGTCATTCATAGATTAAAATACCATGGAGTCTCTAGGCAAATAAATTTTGCTCATAATTAAATAATGAATAAAATCATATAATATATTAATTATTAATTATAATATTTTTTATTTATATTTTAAAATTTACTAAATTAATTTTAACTATAAACAGTTAATTTAATTTATATTTTAATATATATTGTGTTATCGATGGCCGACAAGTGTTCAAATAAAGTATTTCGACCAATCAAATGATGCTTCGCAATCAAAGATTCCAACCAATCAGAGCGCGCCATGTGAGGCAAGTGCACGTACGCTCTAATTAAATCAAGACAAATAAATATTTGTCTCTTTAAGAAAATGCAAATATTAGAAAGATGATGTCAAGTTAACCAATCATATCATTTCAAATATATGATGTATTTATTTTTTTAAATTAAATTATAAAGAGATAATACAAAAGGTGTTCAGGTGTATTACAATTCTACCTCTTTGACACCTATATAAAGAGGTCATTGAATCTCATTAAGACACACGGAGACACAGACACACATAGAGATAGAGAACGAAGAGCCAAGCAAGGAAAGAAGGCATATAATTATCTCTATGTAGTTTTTCGGTTCAAGAATATTCAAAAGCATACAATGCGGAGATCGACTCTTTTGTTAAAGGTGTGCCCACAAATTATAGCGTTTAATTTGGGATTACGGACGCTAAGCCCTCGAATTAACGTATCCTTTTAAAAAGATCCAAATGGCAAATTCACTTTTAAATCATCAAATTCCAAACCAAGACTATATTGTTTAATTCGAATTACAGGCGTGAACCCTTGAATTAACGTTATAGAAATTTAAATCCAAATATAAAAAAAATCTACATAGAAATTACCTTTGAATTTGTCAAATTTGTCAAAAATATATTTTGAAGAAAGAAATCAAGGGATTGAATAGAGATTTATCCATTTTGATATTTCAATCTATATATTTTATTTGTGTTTTAATTTTTCAAACATAATAAAATTAGTGGTCACAAAGTCGTCTAGAGATTGACAACAACTTCATATGAATCCTAAACATAGGACTACCTATCAGTTTATTACTATGAGATTCAGATTCTCTTTTTATATAAAATCCAGTGGTTAAATATTAAATTTTATAAAAATAGATATCACCCATGAAATATGATGTGTTTGGTTATTATGTGCAATATTGTCGTCCAATTTGAGATTCATTAAGAATAGCATACTAGCCTATCCCACGACAGGTTCCAGGATCTACTCGACTTGACTCCGACTCGGATCAGTTTATAGTTCAAAGTATGTAGTTGTAGAAGTTCTTAAATTTTGATAGGGAAAAGATGGAAATTCGCTAAAATGCGTGGGGGATCTTTGCTAATAATTGAAGTTGAGGGGAGGTCAATGCAATTCTCCCTTTTCTCTGTGTAACTGAGAACTGTCTTTTGTTTGAGATTGACGCTTTTGTGAGTATTTCTCACTTGGCACCTCCCACGACTTTAGTTTTCAACGCCATAATCGTGTCACCCTCCGCCACTGCTAAAATATTTATTGTGGAGACTACCAGCAATCTCATTCTTGCTTAAGTAATTCAACCGGCAGTCAGAACAGAGAGAGAGAAGAGAAGCGATATGGCAACGGCGATTGTGAGATCTGGCCTTCGCTCCGCCCTCCGCGGTGGCGCGTCTGCCCCACGAGCTTCCCCAGCTTCCAGGCGCTCCTTTGCCTCTTCCTCCCATCATGATGAAGCTGGTATGTGATTATGTATGTCCGTAAGACTGAAAGATTCATCTTTTATTGGAATTAAGTCGCGCCATAGAAATTATACAAAATCTGAACTTTATTTTGTGTGTGCGTGTTTATTTCCATTTTCAGTTGTGCATATCTCCATTCTAGGGTTTTAAGTGCATTTAGTTTTTCTGTAGCTTGTATACGCTTAGAGGTGTTGCTGCTTGGCTGTTTGATTTAACATTGAGGTTTTGATTGAAAATCCTTGATAGATCTGTTTTTTTTCCTTCCCTTATTCCTTTTGTTTGAGTGTAGCTGAGGCTGCCAAGTGGGAGAAGATAACATATCTTGGAATAGCAACATGCTCTATTCTTGCCATCTATAACCTCTCCAAGGGTCACCCGCACCATGAAGAACCTCCTGTAAGATCTTTTTTATATTTTTTTGGATGCGTCCCTGGAAATTTTTGTTTTTCACTTTGATTGAAGTCTGTGTATAGGTGTTACTTTCAAGAATCAAAATGGCAAAATTCTGAATCTTGTGGACAGTAGTACTTGTCTCTGATATAATTTGCCTTGCAGGCATACCCATACTTGCATATCCGCAATAAGGAGTTTCCATGGGGTAAGTTTGTTGGGATGTTACTTACTTTTTTGTATACTTTAGTCTTACCCGGCTTCATCAGCCCTTGTCTTAACGTATTTCATGCAATGTGCTTCGATTAGCAGGCCATATACATGCTATCTGTAGTCTTTGAATAATCAAAAGTATGATGAAGCTTAACATTTCAGTCTTTCTGGTGACAATTAGAGCTTTTGGAAAATTCAATCTTTTAACAAATAGAGAAGAAAATATGTGGTGCTTGGTATTTGATCAGAATAAAATGTGTTGATGGCTTTTGATATATAGGAGAACTCATGAGACGCCTGAATCTGTCTGCAGGAGCTCCAGTCCTTGTATTACTAAAGGCTCTTAACTAACTTTTGCATGTAAATATTTAATTTGAATCATATTCAACTGTGATAAACATGTTGACGCTGTTAATATAACGCACTTGTATACTTTCCAAAACATCGGACTTGCTTTGGCTGCAAATCCTGTTAATTGCCAAAAGTATTTCTTGAATTGAATGTTTAGTATATATTCATACAAGACATGGATTTCCTGTGTGGTTGTTGTATTACTAATAGGATTGTCTCATAATCCCTGTTCTGCAGCTTAAAAGTTTGTTTAAATGCAGCATCAAGGAGATTTTATGCAATCTCATCTATGAAATTTTTTAGGCTTTAATTTTTGGGTAAAAACTAGCTCACAGTGAGATGGTTTGAAGAAGTGATGAAAAGTTGGTTAAGATCTTGCTATCATATTATGTAAAAACCTTGTCTTCAACTCCTTAGAAATGTTTCTGCTTGCCAAACCTAGTACTGTCATGGTCTAAGGAGACTCAACTTGTAAGCAACATTATTCTCATAGCGGTGACCTCATTATAACCTCATATCGACTAGGCAAAGTTTATGAATTCAATGTTTGCTTGACTGCTTCCGGCTTGTATTACATAGAGATAGTGGCTTCTTGTGAAATACAAGGAGGAATGAAATGAAACTAAACTAATTCGAGTGGAAGGAATCTATGGATGCTGGATGCTGAAAAGTTGTAAGTTTCAGTTCTAGTAACTGTATTTAAGCATATCTTAAGATAATGGAGTATAGAAAAGATACTAGAGGATTTCCAGATTAAGGATGCAAGTGTTTCAATTTTACGCTCTAGGATGCATTCTAGGGTTTATATGGTGTTTTTAATCAATAACTTGTAGTGATTGTGGATATCATATATAATTGGTGCGGTTGGATATTACAATGGAACTTATCAGAATCATTCTAACTATTTGAATACTATCTGGGTTAATTTATTATCTTTTAAGTACTTGGTTCATAATATTACAAGTCTAGTTATGCTCATTGGTATCATCTACTTACAATAAGTATTGACTCTAAGATTGCCCTTCAATCTATCTACTAAGTGTCGTTGAGGTAGAATTTCTTTGATCTACTTTATAATTACTGAAGTAGGATCTCCTAGTGTCTCTTTAATCTACGTGCTAGTTTTTGAAGTAGAATCTCTTATAGTACTGGCTAGGCGGTTTGGCATCTCTATCCAAAATACACATTAGGCCCCACAATCTTTATTGAATTTATTACTAATGGACTTGTTTACTTACATCCTGATCATCATAATCTGATAAATTGAAAGTTGTGCCTGAGTGAGCTGATTTTAGTCAGTGAGAGTTCTCAAGCGAGGACTTGATGACTTGTACTCTCTGTCTTGCATGAATTTTATTATTTTTGCTTTGTAGCTCTTTAGTTCCTTTAATTGCATTTCTTTCCTATTTAGTGCAAAAACAAGTGGTAAAGAAACGCTAACGGTATAGCCAGTGCATAAACCTGACTCATAAGCAAGGACCTGAGATGATTATTCTTCCTTAGTATGTAACTAGGCAACCAGACTGAATAATGTGTAGTTTCATATGAACACTTCTCCTGCAGAGTTTATGAGGAAACTTGTATAAATATGTTTTCCAACTCATAGATTGATGGTGTAGGTTGCATAAAATCCTTGAACAAGCACTGCCTTGGCAACAATAACATATATCTGTTTAAAATCTGTCTATCTCGTATGACATTTTTACTTTTAATTGCTTAGCAGTTTAGTGATATTAACTTAAGATTTCGTTACAGGTCCAGATGGTCTTTTTGAGAGCAAGCATCATTGAATCTTCTAGGTTGTCCAATGCAAAAGCTCAAGATATAACTGGTCTTTTAGTTTGCTTCTGCAATATTTGAACTTGTGATTATCAGATGTGCTGTAGTTCCTTACAGCATATCGCAATGTCAGTCTTTGGAATCAGACCTGGGAATGCAGTGTGGATGTTTTTCACCTTCTGTTAATCTGTACTTTTTGTCGTTCCATCTGCAAAATAAAACTCTGAGGAATATATTGGGCGCTTTCGGGTTGCACCCTTGTTGAGACTACAATATCGCAGCATTTTACTTGAATTTCTGACTACAGCTGTTTCTGATTTGATAATTATATTCTAGCTTTTTGAAATTTAGTTTTCAACAACTATCTTTATCTATTCACGGAATAATTATTTTCACCTTAAAGATATGTGAAAAGGATGATGGGCATAAAATAGTAGTACAGGCCCACAGGATGGTTGCATGAAATCTGTGGGTTTCGGTACATTGCCGATACCCCACACGGTTCTTGATTCACAGCAGAAATGAGGAGTGGAAAACTCTCTCTTTGTCCAATCTTTAATAACAAATTCTTTTGAATTTGGTTAGATCATTCTAAATTTTAAAAAATTTAAATTATTCAATTTTAATTTTGAATTATATTTTATTGAATGTTGTTGGATTTCAAAATCTTTTCAAATTGAGTCATTTGAAATGCTATTTTCAATTGTTTTTTTCAAATTCAAATTCATCAATTCAAATGCATTCTAATAGAATTTTACTCTGAATTCCTTGGTTTCGTAAGCTGTCTGATCAATATTTCTCCACTCTTAGTTTGCATTCCTAGGCGTCCAGTGTTGCTCTACCAGAAAGCAAAAAATCATGTTTTATGGTTTAAAGCAAGAGCTGAAGAAATATAATTGCTGCGTAAATTTTATTAGAACTGTAAAATAAGCACTTATTGGTAGTGTAAAATCCAAAAGACAGTTTGCTTACACAGAAGACAAGAAAATATAAGCCTGACAAATTGTAAGACATGACGCTATAATGAGAGTTAAACCATAAACTGAAAAGAAAAGTACTACTGAGGTTACCAATTGTTGTACTTCGAAAACTAGAGAGAAGAATTAATCAACACTCAAATAAAGTTCCACATTTGAGACTATGGCTGCCATATTCTATGCTGCTTGATGAGGCTCAGCAGAAAGAGATGATAAAGTTCAGTACTATCACATTTGCCTTTGCAAGTGAAAATAGGGGGTAGCGGAAAGAATGTAAAGTAAAAACCTTTTTAACTACAAATCATTTATGACAAGCTTCACTTGGCAGTTGCTTCATGGCTGTTAGCTCCATCTCCTGTATCCGGAAGGGTATCCAGGTCTGTACGAGCGTCTTTCACTTCTTGAGGAAGTGAAGTGGACGAATCAATACGATCTTGCTGCGAAGTCTCAGAAGAATTTTCCGATCTATTTTCGCCAGCATCAGTACCATTAACGTCATTGAAGGAAGCCATTTTCCCATCTGTTCCAGAATCATCATCAGTCTTCTGGTTCTCAGCCGAGTTGCTCTCGTTTTCAGCTGAAGTTTCAGAATTGTTCTCCACACCTCTGGATTCAACTTTTTGCTCATCTACTGCACCAGATTGTATGTTACTAGCAGACTCGTTCGAGCCCCCATTCTCCACATCGACATTCCCACTTGTTGAATTTGAATCTGATTTCTCAGCAGTAGTATCAGGTTTTTCTTTCTGCTCGTTTAGAACGTCGCCTGATGTGTTGTTTTTACTTTGAGTGGAATCATTGGAAGGGTTGTCATTAGCATCATGCTTGTGTTCATCAGCTCCAGTTGTTCCTGCTGTAGAATCATGATCATGCCCAGACTCTGTACCTTCAGCAGATACTGCATTTGAAGAACTATTTGGCTCGTTCACATTGCTCGACTCCGAATTACTTCCGCTATTTTCCTCAGACTCATTCTGTTTCTCATTACTTGTCTTTTCCTCCCCATTCAAATTAGCCAGACTAACTTTCTCTGTTTCTGTTATGTTTTGAGAATTCTGAACTGTGTCACTGTCACCAGAGGTGCTTTCTCCTACACCATTTTCTTCCTTCACACCCTCAGTTTTATCAGTTCTGCCTTGGGTCTCACCCTCTGATGAGCTTGAAATTTCCATTGAACCATCTTTGTGCTTCTCGACTTTGCTGTTTTCCTCTTGCTCTTTGCTACCTTCGCCATCCTTCACATTGCTCAGCTCCCCACCATCATTCTTCTCTTGCTTGACTTCGGTTTCTACACCTCCCTGATCTTCTGTCGGCTTCTGCTTTTCACTTTCGTTCTCCTTCTCTTCCTTAACTTCATTTTGGTTTTCTCTCTTTTCATTTTCATGCAATGTTTCTTCACTTTTGTTCTCTTTGTTCTCATTCTCTCCTGTTACCTCTTCACTTTTGTTCTCTCTGTTCTCGTTCTCTCCTGTTACTTCTTCACTTTTGTTCTCTTTGTTCTCGTTCTCTCCTGTTACTTCTTCACTTTTGTTCTCCTTGTTCTCATTCTCTCCTGTTACTTCTTCACTTTTGTTCTCATTCTCTCCACTTGCTTCTTCACTTTTGTTCTCTTTGTCTCCTGTCGTATCTTCACCTTTGCTCTCTTTTCTCTCATTTTCTCCTGTCGTTTCTTCACTTGTGCTCTCTTTGTTCACATTTTCTCCTGTTGTTTCGTCACTTCTGTTCTCTTTGCTCTCATTTTCTCCTGTACTTTCATCACTTTTGTTCTCTTTGCTCTCATTTTCTCCTGTACTTTCATCACTTTTGTTCTCTTTGCTCTCATTTTCTCCGGTACTTTCTTCACTCTTGTTCTCCATGCTCTCATTCTCCCTTCTTGTTTCTTCATTCACGTTCTCATTGCTCCCATTCCCTTCTACTGTTTCTTCACTTTTATTCTCTTTGTTATCCCCTTCGTTACCACCATTTTCTTGATTTCCCTTCACTTCAGCATGCACACCTTCATTTTCACCAATCTCTCCCTTCTCTTCTTTCACATCCTGCTCAACAGACCCATTCCTTTCACTTTCTTTCTCTTTACGCTCTTCACCTCTTTCTCCACCTTCCTCTTCTTCACTTCTTTCACTGGTTTCCACCCGTTTTTCCTTCTCTTCTCCATCGGTCTTATCCTCGCTGGTTTCAGCACCCTCATTACTTTCCTTATTACTATTTTCATCTTCTTTAGTTTCATTCTCCTTGCTCTCTTCCGTCTCCCTTACCCCATCCACAGAATTTTCTCTATGTTCACTTTCTTCCTCTGTTTTTTCTTCTTCTTGCCCCCGATCGTCCGGCCTGTTTTCATCATCAAAATGCGCTCTTTCCTCCTGTTGATCCTCTTTCTCCTTTTCATCTTCAGCATCCTCTTTTTCCATCCGGGGCTGGAGATCCTTTCTTCCCAACTTGATATTATCACTCCCACCCTCGATCTTTCCTGAAACTCTCGTGTTTTCTACGGATGCCTTCTTGTCACGGGAGTGCTGCACCTGGTAAAGCAGCCAGATGCAAATTCCTAGTAGCAAACATATCTGCAGCACATGCTTCACTTTGATTCCTTTATTTCTCTGGTAGCGATGAGGCGATTGCCGGAACATGATGAGTCCACTTAAACCTCGACTAGAAAAGCTCCAATTTGCAAATGTTCTGTCCAAGAATAGCTGGAAGGTTAAAGAAACCTTTGGCAAGAGACAATATGACAACTTTAAGAATAATATAGGTAAAGATTCATCAGAAAGATCAACTAAATCATAAACCCTAGATGGTTGTTACCTCTAGTATAAGACTAGACAATCTTCATTGAATAGAGATAATCAAGCGGAAGTCTAGAACATAAAACAGAGAAAACTTAAAACATAGGCGTTCAATCTTGTTTCAAAGGGCAAGCTCTTAAAGAAAATTAGGTAGAGCAAAAAGCGAATTGTCTAAGGGTGGCAAGACCAAAGGACTTGTTTAAGCCGTCCAGGTCCGGCTGCCTAATAAAAGACAAGAACAGAGTACAAAACAACAGGTGATGTTGACAAACCATAATCTTGAAACTGCCTTGTTCACTAATTGTGTCATCAAATCTAAGTAGTCCGCCCAAGTAATTATAAATTTACAGCAGAAATAGTTATAACCAAACAACAAACTACAAACATTAAAGAGCTTCTTAGACTGCCAAAACTCAAGACAATGAGTTCAATCTTTAAGGAACTGAATCTGAAATTACCTGAAATGCTTCTTTGCTACCAACATATACTTTTCTAACTTAAAGAATTCAATCGAGAAACCCCACAAAATTCAATCAAAATAAAGGGAAAATGGTAATTAAATCACGTAACTTATTACCATTCTTGGCCAATCCAGAACAAGGAAATAAATGTTAATGATTAGTAAGACAAGGCAATAATTAAAGACTATAAACAGATAAAAATTCCAAATCCAGTAACTGATCCAATACAGATCCACGCATCTTTTCCCATCACATTGCACGATTAATAGCCAAAGATCAAATCTTAGAGAAAGAGATAAAAAAGAGCCAGAAGAGAGAAGCCAAACCTGATGCCAGTACGCCACAATGGAGAGCTCTACAGATCCCTCTTTAATGATGCAGAAAGTATGCTTTTTACACTGATAACTAAGGCTTTATTGATTAAGCTCCAAGAAAAGGTTTGAAATGTGAATATAATATAGGTTCTTGAGGGTTGCTTAAATACAGTGAAAGGCAACAGGGAGAGTGGCAGTGCCCTTCAAATTCAACACTTGTTGAGAGGATACGCAAAGGATTTGTGGTGGGTATGAAGTAAATTTCCAAAGGTTAAATGAAACTATCAAAGGGATTGAGCAATGCTAAAAGATGGTTTGGTTGCTGAATTCTGAAATAGATCTGAAATCTGCTTCACTCTACGCCTTGTCTGTGTAAATAATGTGTGTGTGTATATATACATATATGTATGTGTGTGTGTATGGAGACTGGAGAGAGAAAGATGTGTTGGGCTATCGACCTTTTCGGTTTTCAGGGACTTCGAGGTTGTCTTCACGCACTTTCGTGCGCGTTCAAATCTGTCAGCGAACCGACACCTCCAACCTTTTTTAGAAGGAAAAAAAATGAAAACAAAAAAGAATTGCCAACTCTTTGAGTAAAGTCCGTATAATTAGGAATTTAAAATACACAATTTGAATTTATCAGTTTAAATATAGTCTTAGATTAAACCCAAATTCTACATAAACATTATATTTCTCAAGTTGATAATTTTTTAGATTAAAAAATAATACTTTGATTTCCCTATCTCCGTCCTGGTTTTAATGCTGAGAATTATTAAATAAAAATTATAGAACAAATAAAATTGAGATTGGGAACATATTAATCTAAATATTAAACCCAAGGAAATAGGAGGCTCAAATAAACTCGAAAGAGCCATGAAAGCCTAATATGAGTAAGTGTCCAGACACAAGAATGCTCCTAAATTCAAATGCTAATCTCTAATCCACATCATTATATGTCCCAATCACCAAAATTAGGATCCATAGCCACAGGAAAGAGACAAGTTGAAAATGTTCTTATTTAAAAACATAACCTACTACCAGAAAATCAAGGAGCTCTTCTTACAGAAACATATCCTTTAATTACATATCCGAATCTGAAGGGATTATTTCTTATCCCTAATTTGGAGGATATCTATAAATAGCAGGTTCCCTCAATCAGTAATTTTTAATTTTATATACGCAAGTAATCAATTGTACTTGTATACTTCATTCTATTACATTTTTATTTATCCAATCACTTAATTGAACATTGAAATTGTAACATTTGTTTTGCAAGTTTTCTTTCTTAGAACTGGGACTATTAGACTTGATTATTTTGCTCATATAAAAATCATGATTTTTCAAATAATGCTTATTTTATTGGAAAAGAAATCAGATTGGCACACATGTTGTTGAAATATTAGTGGACAGCGATGCAAAGATAACGTGCGGCCCCGCAGGCAAAGATCTCCAGATCTCCCAAGTCTAAATATATTATGGCATGTGGGCTGGGCCTCCGAATGCTATTGGGCCTTGGATATGATTAATTAATATCAGCCCATATCGGCTTAGGCAAAATGAGATATGGTTGGTTGGCCCAAATACAAAGTCAAAATCATTCACTCCTTAGAGAATCATGAACGTTATGACGTGTCATGTTTGTAGAGCGAGTAGATGGATGCTCCCACGGTTGGTGACCGTGACTTGAGTCGGTCACTCAATTTATACCCTACTTTCTCCGGATAATAAAAAATCAAATTCAAAGCTTTCAGCTTCTTGCAATCCGATTTGTATATCGTTGAGGACTGTATCTGTGGTACAACCCTCACAGCAGCAGCGTAGTATCAATTTAGGCAAAACCAAGTCAAGAAAAATTCAACAACTGTGGAGATGGCCTCCAAGTTTCTCGCGAACGCCATCCGCCGTAGTATCGGCAAGTCCACTGGGGCTTCCTTCCGCCTTTGCCGTTTTTCAACCGCCGCAGCCGTGGCCGCGGTCGAGCCTCTGGAAGAGGATTCCAGTGGAATATCAATGAAAGGAGTCAAAATTTCCGGCAGACCCCTCTATCTGGATATGCAGGCAACTTCGCCTGTGGACCCGAGGGTGCTTGACGCCATGCTTCCTTATTATGTCTCCCGCTACGGGAACCCTCATTCGCGGACCCATCTTTACGGCTGGGAATCGGAACAGGCAGTTGAATCAGCTCGAGCCCAAGTCTCAGCCCTAATTAACGCTTCGCCAAAGGAAATTATCTTCACCTCCGGCGCAACTGAGTCGAATAACATATCGATTAAGGGCGTTATGCACTTCTACAAGGACAAGAAGCGCCACGTGATCACCACCCAGACCGAGCACAAGTGTGTCCTGGATTCCTGCCGGCATTTGCAGCAGGAGGGCTTTGAAATTACTTATCTTCCCGTGAACCCTGATGGGCTTGTAGACTTGAACAAGCTGCGTGCTTCAATCCGGCCTGATACTGGGCTAGTTTCTGTGATGATGGTGAATAATGAAATTGGTGTGATACAGCCGATGGAGGAAATTGGGGTAATATGCAAGGAACATAATGTTCCTTTGCACACTGATGCTGCGCAGGCCTTGGGCAAGATCCCAATTGATGTGAACAAAATGAATATAAGTTTGATGTCTTTGAGTGGACATAAGATTTACGGGCCAAAGGGGATTGGGGCTTTGTATATGAGGAGGCGGCCGAGGATCCGGGTGGAGCCCCAAATGAATGGGGGTGGACAAGAGAGGGGGATAAGGAGTGGGACAGTCCCAACACCCTTGGTTGTCGGCTTTGGTGCTGCATGCGAGCTGGCTATGAAGGAAATGGAGTATGATGAAACGAGGATAAGGGCGTTGCAGCAGCGGTTATTGAATGGAATTAGATCAAAACTAGAAGGGGTTGTAGTGAATGGAAGTGAGGAGAGCCGTTATGTTGGGAATTTGAACTTATCCTTTGCCTTTGTGGAAGGGGAAAGCTTGTTAATGGGGCTGAAGGAGGTGGCTGTATCAAGTGGCAGTGCTTGCACAAGTGCAAGTTTGGAGCCATCATATGTGTTGAGGGCGCTGGGAGTTGATGAGGACATGGCCCATACCTCGATAAGATATGGGATAGGGAGGTTCACGACCGAAGAGGAAATTGATAAAGCGGTCGAGCTCACTGTAAAGCAGGTGGAGAAATTGAGAGAAATGAGCCCACTATATGAGATGTATAAGGATGGGATTGACATTAAGAGTATCCAATGGGCACAGCACTGAGTGAATGGAATAATGGGATATTGTGATCGTGATGATAAATTAAGAGAGCCTTATGGAGTTGCAGGTCACTCATACAGAGTGCTTACTTCTGCTGGCAAAGCATTTGAATGCTCAATGGGCTTTACCAGGTCTCATCTGAGATTGCTCTACATGTTTCAGGACCTCAATACGTAGTTGCATTACAATTAAGTTTGTTCCTAGATGAAATCTTTTGGATGTTTATGCCATGATATTAAACAAATAAAATATCATGTTATAAGCAGGACGTACTTATACTTTTGGTAGAGTAAGAATTGGAATGGGATTTATGCTTCTTGATGCCTTGCTCTTTATGCTTTTTTGCATAATTCAATATAAACAAATTGGTTGCATATAATATGTGGTTGTAGCTCTGTTGAGGTGTGTTCAGTTGTCACTCGCTCTTAGATGTATTCATGACTGTAATGTTCCAATGATGCAGATTTTTGTTCTATGCTCAAGATGGTGCGGTTCATTTGAATGCTAATGTTTTAGAGTGAGTGTGTGTGCCACATTTTTGAATACTTGCATAATTTTGTTGTATTCCCAAGAATCGACATTCACCCTTGTTTACAGGTGCCTTGGTTGTGTGCTCTTGGAGTAACTGTTTGTCTCTTTTCATTCTTTTAGCAAATTGTTACTATAAGTAAAAGACTTTTATAACATTAACTTGCTTGGTGTTCATCCTCTTGATTCTCACCTCCTCCTAACACACTCATTTTCCTTACCAGTATCTTGTAGGACAATTTTCCAATTGATATCAGCTTTTTGCACCAGAGATTGTTTTTGTGTGTTAATTGAAGATTATGTCATAAATGGGATTTGAAGTATGCTCTGCTTGGTGGCCATATTATTTGGTCTTTCGTGGTGGTTCCTGAGTTTGAATTGCATGTTCCCAGTTTTGGTCTGGGCAAAAAGGAGGTAGGCATCATCTTGTTTAGTCCTTAGAAAAGTGGAACAGTGTGGTGCCCATATGATTTAGGATCAAGGTATTCTGACTGACTTGTGCATAATATGAAGTAGGAGGGACAATGAGATCTGATCATCACGGTCCTCTAGCAAGAGAGGGTAAATTACTTGGTTATAATTAGGATATGACCCATCTTGATGTTCTTGTAGAATGGGACCTGGTGTAGTTTTATATTTTCTCTTGCCTGCTTCTATTTGATTTTACATTTCTATTCAAGACATAGGATTAAGAGTTTGATTGTGATATAGCGATCATGTAGTACGTTCCGCTAGGAATAAGTTATGGGATCTTAGACTTTTATACTAAAGGCTCTGAAGGCTTTGTTCATAGGATAGGACAAGAATGACTATATCCTCCACGTAATATGGATTCTTTCTTGTTTCACCTAGACAGCTGTCCTCTTCTGAATTAGGCTTGATTAGTGATGCTTGGCCATGACTTGAATTCTTTTGAAAGTCTATGCATTCTCTGTAGCTCCAAAGTTGTGTCTATTAACTGGATTCAAGGTTAAGTTCATTGAGGCAGTAATGTCATTCAGAAGGTGTAATTTTATGATATTCCAGCAAGATTTTATTGCACGTCAAAGAGATAAGAGTTAGAGAATTCAAATCTGTCAGGGAATTGGACTTTTGCTTTATCACAACTTCGATTGAAATATACAAATTTTAATATTGATTTTGAAAATTTTCAAAGTTCACTTAGAAAATGAGGTGACATATAATGGAAGATTGAAGAAATTCCTCGTAGCCGTTGAAGACCTTTGTGATATGTGATTCAACAATCTTGCTTAATGCAGAGAGATTCCAGTCGGCATATGGTATAACCTGAATATCTGTAACCTTATCCTTTTGTAGCTTTCTTTTTGCAGTAAAAAGTGATTGCAAATAGATGAAAGGTGAGTGACAACTTGGTGATGCTGCTTATTATAGTTGTTTAGCTAAGGTTTAGTAGGTTAATCATTAATGGTTTGTTTTTATGTGATGGGTCTCTGGTTGGATTTGAATGTTCGGTCAGCTTGTGGCCTCATTTACTGAGCAAGATAAAGGTCCCAGTTGGACCCAATGGCTTCTTTCTCTGTGAACATGGACTGTAATGGCATGTCCTAGGCCCGCAAATGGTCTTCAAGGTAATGTACAGCTAGGCTGTAAATCTCTGTGTTGTAGTGTTCCCTTTTCTTGGCGAGTTTTATATAGAGTAACCTTTTAAAAAAGTGTGCTGCTAATTTGAAGTGATCTATACGGTTTAATGAAGATGGTCTGTGCCCTCAGTAGATTGAATTACACCAATTGCAACTGAACATTTGCACCAGTGTAGGTTGTCTGGTGTATGTCTCATATTCCTTTCTCAACAATTTCTCAACAAATGATTTGGAGTTGAGAACTGTAGTTGTGTGCATATAGAAATAATGCAACAAACTTACCCTGTATTTATTTCTAGAGCCCTCAGTTTTTGAATTAGAGATGGTGTCTCTCCATCAGTATCTACTGTAATGAAGATATTGAACTAATTATCCCTGGCACAAGCAGAGACTTCTACTTGTCCTTTGTACAGCAAGTCTGTCTGGGATTGACCTTGATAAAGTAGAATACAAAGTGAGAAGTTTCATCCTGAAGTCCGATATTTCAGGGTCTTTCAGAACTTGGGACATCTTTTGAATTGGTTTCCATATACACAGCAGGTGACGATACTGGTTTCAGATCCCTGGTCGTTGGAGCAAACTCCACAACATCACCAAATTAAGGAAGTTGGATTTGAATCCAGGACCTCTCTTACTAAGAGGAGAGGAATTATTCTACAGGTTGCTTGGGATGAGAACATGCTGCCAAAAAACCTGGCTCTATGTGCTTGAATCTTCACTAAAACCCGCGCAAGAACTATCAAGGAATAAGTGCAACTCAAAAGCATCATCTACCTATACAAATGAATTGCTAGACATTAAGTTGAAAAAATTTAAGTGATTGTGGATTCCCTTAAACGGGAAAAATTTTATTCAGGGGAAATTCATAGTACCTCTGAGTTATTTAATTGTTATAGAAATCTGGACCGTCAATTCAAAATTCTTGATTTTGAAAACTTGCAATGGAAAAGGAAAGGTTGGTGCAGTGCAGGATGAGCAGTTTTGGTGGAGGAGGATCACAAGGAGTTATTGCGCTATCATAACTACCATGATGGTCCTGCCTCTACTATTATTTGATTCCCAGAGTACGAATAGCTTATTGGCTTTTCTGAATAGTTGATGGGTACCACTTAAAAGCAGTTGGGTACAATCTTTGTCCTTCCCTGGGAGGGATGCTGATATTTCAAGTGGACGCCCCTAAAAAGCTTCGGGATAAGAACGGGGGGTTTGGGAATCAGAATCCCTTTGCCGTCAGCTTTTAGCTTCTCTCTCTCTCTCTCTCTCGATCAAGAGTGTAAAAACATTCTCTTCACTTTGGATTTTAGGAGAATGGACAGAGAAAGAAGCTTGGGATTTCAGGGCAGCTCAACGCCATTACCTGATTCCACACTATATATTAACACAATATAAACTTCACTAAGGATATAACATAATTCAAATTATGTGTATTCATATAAATATTTATATGTGATCCCAACTAAGGTGAAATTGGTCAATTATGAATTTGCAGTTAGATTGCAGTATTTTGAGGTTGTGGAGAAGGATGGAGGTGGAGATGGCATAAGAATTGTCCCATCATTCTGATACTGATTGGAGATAGGAACAACAACTTTTGATGTATCTGCTACAAGAATTATGCCTTTTTGATGGACAGATGGAGAGTTACCATTTCTTGCCACATTGATTCCTACCTTTTTCTATCATCTCATCAAGTTAGCTTGCTATCTCTCGAGATGCTCAATTAGACCGAATAAATGTAAGCTTAATTTGTGTTAATGTCTCATACCTCACACCTGATTCATTGTGCACGATGGATAGACCCGAATGAAGAACGTTCAGCTGCATGCAAATAGTTAAAGTTGACTCCAACATTCGGTTTATCTCTTTAGAAATTTGGTATTTATGATATTCTTTTCGTTGTGCCGATTAGGTCTAGCTCAATCACCAAAATTATGACCATGACTCTAAGGTGTGGGTTTAAATCTCACTAATGTATGGGTGTCTCCACTTTGGTAGTATGTATTAATTATTTATAGTATTTGATATTAAAAAATAGTATATGATTGCTATTGTTGTCGTTAGTTGTTAGATATCAATATTTGATGTTAATCATTATTATCAATTTATCCAGTGCCTCTCTTCACTTCAAAAAAAAAATATATATATATCCTCTTTGTTGTAAAATTATCATTTTTATATTGTCAACTCTAATTCGAAAGTAATATTATAAAATATATAGATATGTCGAACTGATATTTAATATCTATGTCAAATCAAATACGCGATACAAGGACAAAGAGTGTATGATTGAACATAAGGATGTCCAATGACATGTCTTTATCTTTTTTTTTTTTAATTATTATTATTATTACATTTTTTTCTTAAATGGTTTTTTTTCCAGTCTATCACTAGGAATTACTACATGCATCTGGAACCATAGATTGCTTAAAAAGCTAATTGGAAATCATGTATGAATGCAATTCTTACACTATAAAGAATATTAAACTCGCAACCATTTAATTAAAAGTTCTTTACTTTTTTAGTTTCTGGTTAAACAATACTGTATAACTAAAAATGCATATATGGTTTTCTCAGAAAAGAATACTCACCAAGCTTGCCATGAGACGATGACAGATTGCTTTACTAAGCAAATCAAACAAAGTAAAACTGAGATTGATCGATGGGAGGCCAAGGCGCAGATTTCTTGAAAATCAAGAAATCATTCCGCTACAATCACTCACTAGTCACTGCTGCCCATAACCCTACAATAAATCTACCTAATAAGGGTAACTTGCTGTTGCGTTGCGTGTTAACATTATTGGTCAGAAAGCACAGCTTTCTGAGAAAGAAAGACCCAAACGCAATATGGTTCCCTGTGCTAAAATCAGTACTCTCCCAACACACACAAACACACACAGTGAATGAGGGCCGGAGAAAGAATCTCCATCTGCTTTTCACAGTCCAACCAAATCTTTCATCCTCATTCAATGCGTATCTCCCCTTTAATATGCGTAACAGCATTGTACGCATCAGAATCTCTGCTACAATATCTCAAAACCCCAGAAATCAGAGCTGCGTATGATTGATCGCCAATGCGAGCTGTAAATATTTATGAATCAATAATTATAAGACAGATGGGGAAACTTTGAAGATGCCCACATAAAAGCAGAGTACTTGTTTCCTCAGACTAGAATTAGAGCCAAAAAGTTGAAAATCTGGTGAAAAATAATGTTATTTCACTCCTGGAAATGTCAATTAGTGATGTACAGGATTCAACAGGGTAAGATTTTAAGGATTGAAAATGAAGTTTCCACATTTACATTTCCAGCTCATGGGCTTGTAGTTGGAGTGGTCGTCGCCTCTGGCGTCGGCGGCGGAAGAACCTGAGGCTGAGTTCTCGATTGCGCTCCTTGTTTGCGGGTTTGTCGGCACTTGAATGGCTTCACAGTGGGCGCAAGAACTGCACCTCCGCTCGCACTGCGGCGGCCTCGAACCGATCTGGGCTCTCCACATTGTCTTCTTATCTTCCTCCACTGTCTGCCAGATGAATAGAATTTACTCTCAGTATCATCGTAAACTACACGAAAACACACAGTGCATGATGAAATGGCGAATTCTTTCTTACCTGGAAATTGCCAGCTGTTTGGGCCATTTTTCTGCCTGAAACATGAAAAAGATGACAACTTTAATACACAGGCCATGATTGCGTGTGTGTTGAAGAACATGGGATGGCTAATGATCACTTACCTTCAGCAATCCCGAACAATCTGAACTGGGACGAGGTGGAAATCACAATGACAAGAATAGAAACAGCAAGGCGATGACAGCACACCATAATGCGATGGAGTTTTGCACTTTGCAGCTGAGAAAATTGATCCGATCCAGGCAACAATATATACCGGTAGAAAACTCAATCAAGACAAGCAACGATGAGTAGAAAAGTGTTGAGTGATTGAGATGGCAATGGAGGGATAGATCATTTTCTCCTTTGTACTTTTGCCCAAAACTAAGAAATAAGATGAAATCAGCGTACAGCGAGTGAACAGAGGAGGCTACAAACTACAACATGTGTTGTCACATTTGTCAATCTCTCTCTCTGCCGAATGTTGATTGTATTTTATTTCTAGTGAGGTTGAGAATGTGATAATGATGGAAGGACAGAGGAGTATAGCAGATCGATCAGGATCAGCGAAAGATCAAAGAAGGGAAAAACTTTGAGCCTCGTGGAGCGAGCCAAGAACGAAACGGAGAGGATTAGGATTTTGAGAGGGTGGAAAAATAATGAATGAGGGAGGGGAGAACAGGGGAGGCCAAGACAGGAACATCCCACGGAATTATTGTACCACAAAATGAAAAAAGAGTAAAAAAATACTCACACAAAGACAGGGAATTATTGTACCGATTCATTACAGGGCGTATCACTTCTCTGTTAGGCCAAGCGTGTTTACTTGGGATTTAGCACTTCTTGTTCACTTTCCACACTTCAGCACCACCTACTTCACTGCAGATGACTTCCATTTCCTAGTACAAATTACATATTTTTTCAAGAATTTATTATCCTTTAAAAATGATAATTTGATACTGTTGACTTTTAATAAGTGTATTAAAACGTTACCAAAAATATTTTAATTTTGATCTAAAACTCAAAAGGGATTATTTCTAGTGACTTTCTAGATATCATCACTCTTTTATTTGTACGACACTAATATATTGTATTTGTTATATAATTAATACACTCCTATCAAATTCTAATGTATATTATATATTAAGGGAGAGTACCTCTTCGGTGTTTTTCTTATTTTTCGTATTTTCTTTTACTTACTAACTCCCACATTATTTATAGGTGGTAAAAAATATTTTTTTAAATAGTTATTTATTTTTTGTTAATATTTTTTTCTCTTTCTCTTACTCTAGATATTCTCTAACAAAATTATTAATTTTTTAATAATAATTATTTTCATATTGTTACGTTTTATACAATAAATTTTTTTATTAAATGATACTTAATTATTGTAAATTTTTGTACACATACATCAAATATAGCCAGCCAACTAGTTTGAATAAAAAGTTTGCATGTAATTTTTGCCCTTAGAATTGAGCTTAGTAGTTCCATGGAACAAGAGAGGTGATGTTTGGTTTTGGGCTGTCTGTCCACTGTACAAGATGCATAAAGTAGAATATCTGGTAATTGGGCTTTCTGCCAATGAAGATGGGCCGGGCCGCGCCAACTACCTAGAAACATGCCCACCAAACGACCTTTACTCATAAATCTCATAATTACATTACAAATAAATAGCATAATATTTTTAATCAGAACAATCGTATTGCTATAATTCATTAAACTGTTCAATTAGATATCGATTTTGAGCAATGTAAGAGAATTTGTCCCAACAATTAAGGGCTTGAATTAATAGTAATATATCGTATAATTTGCAGAGCTGCCCACATTAACGCATCAATATTTCTAAATCAACCAACAAATTTAAAGTAAACAACGAAATAACATACTACTATTAAAAGTAAACTAAATACGTATATCTGCAAGACTTAAATTCACAATCTCTTGACTGATGACGTCTTCGCCTAATGGTTAAAGTTAATATTGAGGTTTCATGAACAAGTTCGAGGTCATGGATTCGAGTTTTACCAGATATATAAGTATTTGTCTCACTTTTATGTGAATTATTATAATTTATTTACTCTTTATTATGTTTTGAATTGATGTAATTTATCTACTAATTTTAATTATACTAATGTATTAATTGAATTAATATATTACTAAAAAATATATAAATTTTTAATTATGAGACATCAATATCGCCAATCAAACAAGGAGTGGTTGGATTAAGGATGTGGACCAAAAATGGGGTTTGGTAGGTGGACAAAGGGTGGTTATATGGTCTGAATCCAATCCAAATATAGAGTCAATGTGAGATGCTCCTAATCAAATGGCCTCACCTCATTTAATTCAAATGCCTTGTTGCTCTGTCTTAACTCCATCTCCATCTCCCCTTCCCGTATATTATTTGACGTAGACCCTATACCTGCTGTTACTGCTTTATTCTCTTTCTACTCCATCTTTATCAATTCCATTTTCTCACCACTACCTTTGATTTATCATCAATTCATATAAATTACATCGAATTCAAGCCTCTCCTAATGTCCAGTTATCCTAGGAAAAGATGTCGTCACGAGGACAACGATACACTAACATAATATGTTTAATTTGAAATAATTACAAATACATTCTCGTTAATTATTTAAAAAATTATAATTAATATATTTTTTTATTTTAATATTCATCTAACAATAAATCAATTTTCATAGCCTCCATTAAGTTTCTATCCAATTCAATTTTTATAGTTAATTGCCTAAAATATTTGGATCATATTATGTATATGTTTTCAGAATTTTTTAAATATTTGTATGAATTAATATGCTTTATGGATTATTTATTTTACCAACCCTCAAATTTTTATATTTTTCAAATGTTTTTATCGACAAGCATAAAAATAGTAATTTTATCTCAAGTGTCAGAGAGACTAAAATTATTTATAATTATGACATATCTCACAAGAAAAACCTGTAATTTATCTTATAATAAATAAACAACGATTCTCCAGTTTGATTTTTTTTTTCCTTTTTTTGAAAGTACTAGCAACCATACAAATTTGTGGTTTTTTAAATACGTCCCAAATATGTTTCCACAATTAAAAACCTCATGATACGTATAACTGTGCGTATATGTGTCTGAGTGTATTTTTAAAAAATAAATTTCAAATCTCCTGATATTACATTATTAATTGATATTGATATGTAGTGATCGGTCTAACAATTATTAATAGATGGACCCTTCATCACCAGCCATGTTGCCGCACCCATCCAAATGCCTGTACAAATACATTTGTTACATCCATTTTATTTGATAATAATGTTTATAAATGCATAATATATAAATGTTTTTGGAAAAATTGGAATGAGTTGATATACTGATAAAAAGGTATATCTGTATCTCACGTGTATTAAGAATTCAAATATTAAATTATTATGCTATATATATATATATATATTGATAACCTTTTATACATGCATTCACTATATACCACATATATATTACACTATCAAGCAAAATTTTGTATTATGTCCCATGTTACATATGCTATCTATATGCATATAAACTTTACATTATTTGCAAAATAATTTAAAAAATATTAAATATTGTGATACATTATATAATATCAAATATAATAATTTAAATAAAAGCTCCGAAATGCATACATTATGCTAAAGTATTTTAAATTTTCGACTCATTTCAGCCTTATCGCTTTAATTTTTGTTTTTTCTTTTTCCAAGTATTCAAATTTTAATATTTTATTTTTATTTATTTTTTAGACGCTACCGACTTTTACTATAATTAAATCTACAATATATTTATATCTTTTTCATTAAAAAAATAGAAATATTTATAAATAGCCCTTCCAAGTTCCAAACCCTTTCTGTTTTACATAATTCGGATAAAAGCGATCTGTTTGTCCCAAGTCAGCAAAAGCCTCGTCAAATCATATCAAACTCGGACCCACTTTGTAGGCCCACCCGATTTGCATCTCTCGCAAGCAGCAAACCTCTTCTTCGGTGTCGGCGTAAGGCTGGATATGGGTAGCTTATCGGGTGGGTTCAAAATGGATCATCATAATAGATGGATCCCAAAATGGAGAATGCGCTTTTACTGCTTTTAGAACTATTTTGATGTTCTATGTACCAACATTTTGTATGCTCTTTTTTCTACACCATTTTAATTAATTCATTATCTATATTTGATTATTTCCTTATAAGTTGATCTTGTAATTTTGCATTATCAATTTGCAATAGAAATTTTGAATTTTGAGGATATATGTTTATTTCTTATTAACATTCTAATTTATATTTCCTTTACAAAAGCAGAATTTAAAAAAGAATAACTATACTACCCTCCTTTAAATTTTGGTGTATTATACTTAAATATCTTGTAATTTAAAAAATTATATTTTGTACCATAAATTTTTTTTCGTCTAACAAATAATCTCATTATTAATTAAAATTTATTAATATTAATTAAAAAATTAAAATTAAAAATATATTTATCCCGATTAATTTGCCAGTAATTGATTGCATAGTGATGTCCAAATGCAAATAGAGGAGAGAAGGCTAAAAATGGCGATATATACAAATGGTGGTGGAGTGACCACGTCTACAAGTTTGAGCACAATTCATATTCCGAAACAAAAATCCAGAAGTAGAAGCGAGCGTGAGAGGCAGAGGGGAGATTTTGTGGTGTTCGTCCGCCCAAAAGTGCCAACCTGAACCCAGATGTAGAGTTTGGCCCGCCAACTTAAGGCCCACATGCAGCCATTAATGCCCTCTACCTGTTGCCTCTCATGTCATCATGCCCCAGAAATTTTGCTATTTTTACATGACCAACCTTTGGTTTTCATAGATGTAGATATATTTACTTTTCTGGTACATTATTATTTCAATATACTCTGATTTGAAATGTGGTATGTATTTAACCAGTTTTTGAATCAAATCTTCACATTTAAATGACCCTATAAAAGAACACTAGTACCATATGATTTTTTTTAGGCTATTTTATGTGTCTTTACAACTATGAACACTAGTATAGAGTCAATTTTCATAATTGTAGAGGCACATAAAATAGTCTAAAAAATCTATATTGTACTAATAAAAATTAGGCATTTACGTTTGAAAAACTATGTCAAATGAAAATTAGCTGAATTTGAGTACATAACTTAATAATTAAGTTCAATTATTATATGATTGATGTATAATATAAAAAAAGCATCTAATTGTATTGTAAATTATATCTTTTTTATTATTTGTTGAATCGGGTTGAATTAGAGAGTGTTTATTAATGAAATCTAATAAGATATTTTTTCAGTTTATAAATTTTTGAGTATTATTCAAGTTATTAAAGTGTTTGTATAAAATAAAATTAAAAAATAATAAAATGTTAATAATTAAAAATTTCAAGTAACTTATTAAAGTATTAAAAATAAGTCAGAAACTCATTTCCTTGTTAACGAAATTATAAACTCTTAATATTTTATTTCTATATTCTGTAAACTTATTATTTATTTTCAAAATATAACCGACATTTTACAAAATATTTTAAAAATCTTATAAACTGATAAAGTAAATACCCTCTCAATCATGAGCAGGAATTTAATTATTCCGACCACAAACAGAAAATTAGTGGCATCAATCGCATTATCTTTGGTTTCACATGACTAATAACATTAGTGGTTCCTAACCACCTTCTCACTCCCATCTGTTTTCAAGATTTTGGTCTGGCTACGGCAAGATTCCTTTCCCTATCCCTTCTTATGGCTTAGGATATTACATTCTAGTATTTATTGTGAGAACAGCATTTATTGGATAATGTTTTATTAAAGTTAATTATACTTAAATCCCTCTAAAATATTAAAATAATACTTCACCTAAGTTCAAAAATTACACGCTTACACTCTTTTTAAAAATTCTAATAACAAAGTTGTGGTGATAAATATTGTATTGTTAAAGACTACGTAAACATAAAACCCCGTCTTTTAAAAATTCAATTAAAAATCTATCTGTGTTTCAGAAATAAGCAAACAACCCCCTTGTGTTGTTAAAACACGGAGAAATTTTTAACTATTTTCTGAAAACATATGGGGTAAAATGCAGTTTAAATTTTTTTGAAAATAATGTAAGTATAATTTCTAAATCTTGAGGAGGGAACAATGTATCACTATTTCACACTCCCATTATATTGATTTCGTATATTAAATGAAATAAAAGTATAATAAAATTTGGAATAGATAATTCAATTCAAAATTATATATACCAAACTTTTCCTGGATTTCTGGCGTCACCACAGCAACAACAGTTCTCCACTTTTAGAGATGATTTCATCGTCTCACTAGCGACAATATATATATAGTTGTTCAATTATTGATGAGGATCTTAATAATTAGCCTTTTTTTTTTACAGAAAAATGTATATTAAGACATATATAGGGCTCCGGAGAAGAGTTAGTGTGCACTGTGGATATTGAGAGTCGCACGTTGGGCATGTTGAAATTGAACAATCCAGGCATATAAACCTCACAAACATGGTAGTTCATGTACATATCAGTTTGTACAAAAGCATGAAAGAATGTGAGTATCAGAATGTACTGCAATATCATGCACGTACAAATTAACCCATTTAATTTATGAAGGGGGGCCGTCATAAAAGTTTGCTTGTATTTTTAATTATATAATTATATGTTTTTGGTAACTCGTCTTTTTCACCTTTTTAATATTGTGATATTAGGATAAATTTGGCTGAAATTTTAAAAATTGATCGAAAAGTGATATCATAATTCCAACCAATATTGTTGTGAAATTGTGGAACTAAAAAAGGTGAATGGCCACTATACAACCTCAACAAATCACATGACTAAAAATACAATTAAATCAAGCGATATAAAATCTAGAGGAAATTGAAAACTTAATTGTCTTGAAGCTTTAGAGAATTTAAAGAAGTTGAAAATTGTGGAAAACGCATATGTTCTTTTTTGTATTTAAATTTATAGAAGGAAAATTTGAAGATAATAGTTGGTTTATTAATTTCTTGAATTGTAGTGATTCAAACGCTCTGAGACGTACGCATCCACTTCTCATTCTACATTATTTGAAAACACGTAGGTGAACGCATATGCAACTTGTATCACCCGATTCTTGTGAAGAGCTAGCGACACATATGGATAGGGAGAGAAAAGTACAAGAAAAGATGAGCTAGGTTGAATAATTGGCGGGAAGACATGCATTAATGAAAGTACAGGAGTGGATTGGTTACATGGATGATAATTAATTAATTATATTACAAAACTGAGTTTTCACATATGAGAATGAGATATCGACGACCAATAATATGGTATGGTTGGGTAGAGAGTAGAGAGTAGAGAGTAGAGAGTAGAAAGAGATGGCGTTGGCGGGTCCTTCCGACGGCTTTACATTAGCTGTATCGAAAGCTATCTACTCTTCAACGCTGCTTTCTTCCCATTTCAACATGTCCCTTTCTCTTCCTCTCTCCCTTTTTGCTTATATAAATAACGCCATCACTTCTCTCTTATCATCATACCAGCACAAATACACAACAAACGAAATACATAGAAAATGGCATCATTGGAGTACTCGGGACTAATCCTAGTATGTGTTCTTGCTTTGCTTTCTTGCACTGTGACTGCCCGACCCGCGACGTTCTTGCAGGATTTTCGCATCACGTGGGCGGACTCTCACATCCGCCAACTTGATGGAGGGAGGGCTATTCAGCTTGTTCTTGATCAAAGTTCAGGTGATTTATATTACTATCTTGTGCTTGCATGCTATTTAATTCTTTTTGTGGGATAGTTTAATTAGCTATATACGTCGTCGTCGATTGATTTGATGAAAATTGGGTAAATGTGAATATTTTAGGATGCGGGTTTGCTTCCAAGTATCAGTATTTGTTCGGACGTGTGAGCATGAAGATCAAGCTCGTCCCTGGTGACTCTGCCGGAACAGTCACTGCATTTTATGTATATATTTTCCCAAGCTATTAATCTTTTTATTATTTGAGATACATATAGTATTAGATTATAACAAATTATGTTTATCCTTTTGTAATGTGCAATAGATGAATTCAGACACGGATACAATACGAGACGAGCTAGATTTTGAGTTCTTGGGAAACCGGTCGGGGCAGCCATACACAGTCCAGACTAATGTGTATGCCCACGGGAAAGGTGACCGTGAACAAAGGATCAACCTCTGGTTCGATCCTGCAGCAGAATTCCACACTTACTCTATATTATGGAACCACCGTCACGTCGTGTAAGTTCATAATTAACTATTTTCCTGCATGATTTATCATATGATCGATTACTCTTTAAATTATAAAACTAAAGCCACAACGATATTTATATTTCACTCGTCATGTGATTGACTCTGATTTATTGGCTCATTGTATTTTACACACAGCTTCTACGTGGATGAAGTGCCGATCAGGGTTTACAAGAACAACGAAGCCAGGGGAATTCCCTTCCCGAAATTCCAGCCCATGGGAGTGTATTCTACTCTGTGGGAAGCGGACGACTGGGCGACGAGAGGCGGCCTGGAGAAGATAGATTGGAGCAAAGCCCCATTCTACGCCTACTACAAGGATTTTGACATCGAGGGGTGTCCGGTGCCGGGGCCAGCCAACTGCGCCTCCAACCCTAGCAACTGGTGGGAGGGTGCAGCATACCAACAACTCAACCCTGAGGAAGCCAAGCGGTACAAATGGGTGCGGATGAACCACATGATCTACGACTACTGCACCGACAAGTCCCGGTACCCGAATACCCCACCGGAATGTGTGGCAGGGATATGATGCAAATCCCACTTAATTTCTGGTTATCTTCATCGTCATCGGATGGCAGATATTACATGGGGGTGAGTGTTGAGGGAATTAAAGAAAAAAATGTAATTTGGGATTAATTATAATGCATGCATGGGGTGTGCTGATTAATTAAATTAAAAGTGGATGTCGTTTTCTTGGTACGTAAAATTGTTGCGTGTGTATGAGGTGGACGCTGTTTGCGCCAATAATGTGTGTGGATGATCTTGGAAATGATGTACTTATTTCTCATATATGTTTTTTTATATTTTTTCCCAAGTGATGAAGTATTATATGAAGAAAGCTATTAATTTTCTTTCTTGAATTAATTTCATTAGTCAATTAATTGTGTTTTGCTTTGCATTTAGATAGTCTCTCAGTGTCGTTTATCAGCTTTAATTAATGAAATATTAATTCTAAATATTTCTATTAAGAGGATGTTTGACTCAATTAAATTCAAACGTACCCTACAATTCAAATATTTGACCAAGATTTTAAAATTGCTTAATTGATTAATAAAACATTCAGTAAACAAATAATTAGGGAAATTTTGAAGGAAAAATTAAGCAACACTAGGCACTTTGAAATTTGAATGGTCTTTTTCCTTTTTTCTTTTTTTTTTTAAAAAATATGATGAAGTAAAAAGCTTTGAATTGGTCGTGTACAGTTTCTCTTGCATCATACTTCTTATCAATCTCTATCTTGATATTGACAGCTACATGCTATCCACACGAACAATGTCCAAATCAATCTCAGAATTATTAAATGTCCAAAACATAATTTCATGTTATTAAATTTTGATATGTCACCTGTCATTTGGCAGCTTGCCACTCAAATTCCTTTTTTTTAATTATGATTAAATAATTAATATTAATAAATTGAATAATACACCAATTTGATCAATAAAAATACTATTAATTATAGTCGTGCTCCATATCTCATTTACTTTTTCATTATCTCTTTCTTACAAATAAAAGCAAAAAGAGAAAACAACCACCAAATGAAGGAAATAAAATATATATGAATTTCCCTCTTATGTTTTTTTTGAACATTCCCGACCCTGTTTTTATTTTTTTATTTGAAAGACAAAACCTCCTATACATAGATCTAACTTCTTGGTGCTAGTACGACCTATATATGTTTGTTGCCTACATCGAAAACACTGTACAAAACACAGATTTTGCTATTTTAGTGGTTTTGGTAAGACAAGGACAATTCGTTGAACAACGTAAGTCAGGTTATTGCATTTGACTAAAAAGATTTGATAAGCCCGCCGTCAAATGCCAGGACTAAGCGAAGAAAACTACCAAGTTGGAGTATAGTAGGGGCACAAGAATTTGGGTGGAGAGGTAAAACGCGAAGAGATTAGTAAGAACACCAACGACGAAATGACTTTGCTAGGCCGACACTATGAGATGAAAGGTAGGAGTTATGTGAGATTTGATACACGAACAGTGCTAGCCGTAAACGATAGATATTTGACGCTGTGCATATCAACCCATGCCCTGCTGTCCCAAACACATTAAGTATTCCACCTGGGGAGTTCGTCTGCAAAAATGAAACTCAAATCTATAATGAAGAAATGAGTAAAGGATTGAAACATTACAACCTCGTAATTATTCAGATAAATTTAATTAAACTTACTAGTATTGTCGGCGTAAAAATGATTGGATTTTCAATTTCTTTAATCCTATCACAACATCAGAAAAATTAATCAATTACGGTAACCTGCTCTCCTTTATCACAACATTCAACAACACAATCTCGCTGCTCTCTATCGTGGGCTTTTGGACAGAAGAGTACAACGTTTACAAATGTCCCTTCACGTTTTCAGCGGAGGGAACAGAGTCCCCCTGAAACGGCAACAAATAATTGTAGTTTTCAGCAAGAATATCTACTGGAAGATGAGTTAAATACCAAAGGAAGAGACCCCATACAAGAGCAACTTGATCTGCAAGAACTCAGACAGAGCCGACAACAACATAGAGGCCTGTTGGGGCTACATTAATAACTTGGTTGGAGTCGACTTTGTATGGTCAGATATGTCTGTTTGTATGTGGAGTAACTCTTATGTGTAACTCAACTTCTTGGATGGACTGAGTGTCATGCTCCCAATTCAAGACCTTTATGAAAACACCCTGCTATAATCCAAGGGCCAGAATTGGTGCGCAACAAAGAGATCAAGAATTTAGCTCAGATATGGGTGCCTGCCAGTATCAACAAAAATGGGTTGCACAAGACAATTTCTCGTGTGGAGATTAGATAGTAACAGGAATAATCGTTCCTTCAGACAGGAAAATATTCCTTTTTTATGCTGTAAGTGCAGTAAAATATTACGTCTTGGTGCTGATTTTGACTGCAATGGGGTCTGAACAGTAAGGGCAGTTCCCAAATAGAACATCGAATGACCTACAACAAAATACAAAAGCACAGGAGGATATTAACACGAGAAGCAAAGTAAGAGAGAACATGAAAAAATGAAACGCTATGCCAACGAACTTGTAAATACCAAAATTAAGATCAATAAAGGAAAATGTAGGAGTGCTTGATTTAGGAGAAGGCAAGTGGAGGAGTCAGGAGTCTCATTTTGTTAACCTGTCTCCACTAGACAAATATATCAGACTAGGCAAAGGTGATCATCTTAGCAAACTGAAAAGGATTATTGAAAGCTAGAAAAGTTTATGAGATACTAAAAAATATAAAAGTCGATCCCAGCAATTAGTAAAATCATTTGTCTTTTCTTCTCTGCTCTTCCCTTTTTCGGATTCTCATGCCTAGAAGCTAGTGATTATAGTTGTTACGCAAACATGAATTCAAAAGACGATGAGATCTAAAGAGCATAACATACTGCCTTGTTGTCGTAATGGAGCGGAGCCAATCACCAAGACAAACACTGTGGAATGCTCGATTACAGTTTCCATTTTCACATGTATAATCAGTTGCCCTTCCACTCTTGGCACCAAGTTCATCATCTAGGACAAAAAAGACCAAGTTATTGAAGATTCATGTGTAATAGGTACTATTGATATCTATATTTGTTTGTTTGCATGTAAAAGACTAAATCCCTTACATTCAGGGGGAAGCAAGTCTATTAGAATTTATTTGGAGCTAACAAATCATATGCATAGTTAAATGGCATGATAGGAAAATTTTGAGGTGTCCTATTGCATGCGTCAGCCTAGTTCCTTAGTGGTGGCAGTGATGCTGAACCAAACCAGTCAATTTTGAAGACTTCCCATACTATACTTTCGATCCCCTGAAGTTGTTTTAATATGCCCAAAGCACAAAAACCAAACTATAACTCGTCAAATACATGTTCATGTTCAATAAGGAATTGGCAAATGAAAAATAGGCCCAATCCCTGAACTTAGACCTTAAACCATACAAACATGCATGTAAGCGGACTTCTGACATGAATATATTACCGAAGTACCTATCGGAAGATATTGGGCGTAACAAATGCCACACTCAACTTGTTCTTCATTCTTTTGGACATGTGGAGGTTGGGGTAACTGAGTGTCAAAAACACGTGCAAGATTTTCAGGAAATGACTTGTCTTTTGCCCTATTTTCCAGAATAGCGAGTAAATATCAGATCAAGGGCAAACAAGACAACGGGAAACTATTACTAGACATAACAAACATTATCGATTTAAAGATTCTAGACAAACAAGATATCAGTAGAGGTCCCTGGCAGCATCACCAGCAGAAGAATTCAGACTCACTGGCTAACTGGCTGAACTCGCAATGTGTAACCAAATGTGATTTAAGATACACATCAGAAAAAAGGTCCAGAAAGTGAAAATGCCACTATGAAAATCTAATTGACTTAACCAATTATACAGGCTGCCACACTCCAAAGGCATGCATCATCCGAAAGGACAAGAAGGTTGATAAAAAAACAATCTACTCGTTAAAGCATCATTTCAAGATTATTTTAGCATGTCCTAGTGCTTTCCAAACAGAATAAAGAATAATCCATAGAAATGCCAATTGAATACATTCATAAGTCTCTTCATCAGAAAACGTAGTTGGAATATCATCTAGTACATGCAGACATTTGTAAGAGAAAACAAGGTTATCCATGAAATATTCAGAAGATCAGAACCATAAGCAAATACATACTCCACACACAACCTTCACAACCCAGATTTAGCACACATTATGATATCTAAAGACCGCAGATCCCCCGAAAAGGATAGTGAAAATACCATCTTGTGCAATTTCTCTTCCAAATATCCCTCAGAAAGTTGACTGTGTTATCTGAACCCAAGAAGCGGCACCTACCAGATTGAAACAGCAATTAGTATAAGATGTTTCTCTGATCATTTGTGCTCAAGAGATAACAATACACAATTTATTTTTAAATAATCTTACTCGGGCAGGGATAATGGATCATTGGCATTTATAGACAATATGACAGAGCAATCATTCCCTGGAAAAAGAAAAAGTGAGGAGGATTAGCAGACTTTCGCGAGACACCAAGAAAAAGACCACAAAGCATTTACCATTTTTTTTAATAAAAACTAACCTAATTTTATTTGGCGATATGACATTGCATAATGTGAATGCTTTGGATCAATTACCCAAAAAGACCGATCAATATCATCCAACGTGGACCAAAAACCCTGGAGCTTATCCACATGCTAGGCACAATAGATGATAATCATGAACAGAAGAAATCACAGATTAACAAATTGTGAGGAAAGATACAGGAAAAGTGAGGACAGATTGAACCAAGTTCAGAAATCTGCCAGAGTTACCTTTTGAAATTGCCGAACAACATCTCGTAACTTTGAATGCGATGACCATTCTAGACTAAAATTATAAGGCGCATCCTGGGGACATGATATAGACCTCGGTTGTCACTCATTTCCAGACTCCAGAGAAAAAGCAAATATGAAACAAGGGGTGGTGGAGAAGAACGAACCACCGATACTGAAGGAGGACACCTTGGGTAGGTCTTGTCCAGTGTTATCTCAAGAATATGCACTCTTCCCTTAGTGTCCCTAGCACAAGCAACATAAAAAACTAAAAGTACTCGAGGATAAAAGAAAATAGATATAATGACCAAAAGGTAACAAAAATCAGTGGTACCTAATGTTTGGAAAAGTGTGAAATATTCCCTCAAAATGGAAGAGAATCTGTTCTATAACATGCATTCACAAGCAAGACCTGGGAATTTAACACTTAGCAAAAGTAGGTACTTGCCTGTATTTATTTAACTCTTAAGATATGTACATACATTCTCATTGAAATGTTGCCCTTCTTACTTTTCCACTCAGTCTCATATATGTCAAAGCACGACATGTGAGTCTCAAGTTATTGCTAAAATATATATACATATACACACACACACAGATGATTCTCGTAGTTTTTCAAAGTAATTTACAGTGAATATACCATCAAAATAAAGCATTGACATAAATTGATATCCTGAGAAAGTAAAAACATCGTACTCAGTCTGATATTGAAGACAGCAAGTATAATTGTACTGGAGCTCATTTTGCTTCTTTCTCAAATAATGCACAAAGATTTCAATATACGGATACTCTTACATGACACGAAAGCTAAGAAACGTTAAGTCTTCCCCCATTCTCACTAAGTGCTCCCATCCAACCTCTTCTACCTGTCAAATTTATACTGAAAGTCTTCACAATCAAGTAAGAGAAAGAGCTTTCAGTTGTGTAGACAAAAAATACTTAAAACTGCATATCTCGCACGCACTTGACTAAACCATACTGCAACAACAAAAACTAAAGAATGATAATCACCATAGAGAAAACAAATCAATGTACTAAGGAAGAAAAATAAACGATCCACATACTAATTGCTGACGCCATTTATAAAAAAATATCCATGAAATTTCGCAGTCTATGAGTTCGTTAGCAGCATAAAAAAATGTAAAATAGAATTACCTCCGAGTATATCTTGCGGGAAAACGACGTTGACATCAGTTGCCCGCACCTACTCTGATCAGCAAATTTCTACACAAAACAGTTGAAATTCTCATTTACAAACTTCAACCGTCATCTTCCAATACTCTAAGAAAGCATGAAACGTTACCTTACTGACGTCCGTCTTTGCTTTACCAACCAGAATCAGGACTCAAAGAACAATCTCTGAAGAATTAAACAAAAACACTTCATCCAGCATTCCAAGAATCCAACATCTTAGGGGCATCATGTTTCTGCTTTTCTTCCCAAATTCTGACGTATTCCCTCAACAGCTTCAGAAACCAACAATATAATTACTAATTAGCAACATTATAAAGCATTGTGTTGTTAATCCTCACCAAACAGGCAAAAACACCTTCAACTTAGGCAAGAATCCACATATTTTTTAACTTAGCCATTTCATCAAACACCTTCAAACCAAATTGTAAGTTAAATTTTTTGAAATTTTTTTTCTTTGTAAAGGAGCAAAACCTACCTGATGGAGTACTGGTGGAGAGAGGAGGTCGCCCGTCGTCGTCGGTCCTTCTTTCTGTTTTTTTCTTTTTTCCGCTCACTCGCTCAGTCGTCGTCGGTCCTTTCTTTTCTTTTCTTTCTCTGTTTCTCACTCGTTCTCAGTTGTCTGTTCTCACTCGCTCAACTTAAGTCAATTCTATCTATATTTCTATATATATTAATACTATAATATTAATATATTACATAAATATAAATAATAATATAATATAATATATATAAAAATATATCTTATTTATTATATTATTTAAAATTTCAGTTAATCAATTCGATTCAGTCACCGAAACAGTGACCAAAAATTGAACTAAAAAACCAGAAATATAAGAAAAAAACCGACCCTGAACCGAAAATTCGATTCAACCGATTTAATTGTTTTTTGCACACCTCCAGGCAAGACAAAGATTCTTACACTGGGAAACCGGTGGAAATGGGAAGCATTGTATGCCATGATTCCAACAAGAAAGGCCCATTATTCTGTAAGTT
Source organism: Sesamum indicum (assembly GCF_000512975.1). Lineage (NCBI taxonomy): Eukaryota > Viridiplantae > Streptophyta > Magnoliopsida > Lamiales > Pedaliaceae > Sesamum > Sesamum indicum. The sequence goes on along the minus strand of NC_026159.1, from coordinate 4,448,025 downwards.
TTATTCCCAAGCAACATTAAACTTTAGGGGTGTCGGAAGCCCATCAACGAAATGGCCCAAACCCCCCTAGAATAAGTACAACCACAACTAAATAAATAAATCAAGAAAATATGAGAAGAAATCAGTCCCAACCTAAGAATTAACATAATATTGTTCATCATTTTTTTCCCACTTTACGTATTTGTAGATGTGATAATCATAAAAATGATTTAGGTATTTGTAGATGTGATATGTGTAAATAATTTGAATGTAATGATAGAAGCAGTGGGAATGTACGAGTTTAGGTTGTCGTGGCCAACTTTAAGACATACTCTCCTTTGCAAACTATTTTATATTGACATATTGTGCAATTTCACGTCATGAATTTTGATAGGTCTATAAATGTTAAAAAAAAAAAAAAGTAACATTCTACTTCCACAAGCAATTAAATAAAGATGGGATGGTTCTTGTCCCAACTCAATGTGAATTGTATGAAATTACAAACATGATGTTAATTAGGTCCTATGGTGTCAGCGTCACGATACGATATATTTCTATGTTTGATTGAACCTCACTCAAATAATGTATCATTTTCACAATTATAAGTTGTATCATTCAAGAAAATAGAATTATTTTTCGGATAGAAACGACGGTTACATTAAATAAATTGATAAATATAAAAGTTCAATTAATAAATTCACATTACAATAAACTTACATTAAATAAAATAAAAAAAACTTATTAAATGAGATAAATATACATAAATTTAATGAGGCTCGAACACATGATTTTAAATTTATTTATAAAATTATGACAAAATTAAGAGGTCCAGAGTCCAAATCTATTAACTTATCCTTTCTCCTATTGCCCACTTTCTCACACGAACTCCATTAAAGGATGCATCCATAGTAATTGCTGAAGAATGATTATTGGATGAGAATTACCACATATGATGGTTGATCTGAACTCGAATTTGGTTGTTCATGGATTTGTCGTTAATGGGGTCCATCGGTCCAAATTTTAGTCCAATGTTTATATTCTGCAACAACAAATTCACAGTGTCAAGGTCATTGGCTGAAGCCCAAATTACAGTTTTTCAATGCTCAACTCATGACTAAAATCACCAATAAATTTGTAATTTAATAGGTAAGATTGAGATCTTACGACTTAGTTTGAGGTCAAGGGCTTGGAGTTTATTGAACGCCTGAGTGCTTATTTTACTTTATTAATTATAATTTGTCATTTTATAATTAGTAGTTGTATTGACGTATTAATTGAACTAATATATTGTTCAATTATTAAACTTATTCAAATGGTCATGTAATAATAACATACCACTTCTATCCAAAAAAAGTTCATGAGTTAAATCATATGTATAGTTGGATCACATATATTTGGCCCTTAATTATTTGTAGCCACGTTATATTTTTGATCACTTAAATCGAAATGACTGTTAAAATTAAGATTGTAAATTTAGGGTATAGTTGCTAGCACTAGATAAAAAAATTATTATTGGCCATGGCTAAAAATCACGTTAAATGAGTACTATTAACTACGATTAAATAAAATCGATGAAAAAAATATAATCCATGAAAAAGTTATTTTTCATAGCTAAGAGTCATGGTCAAAACAAAAGTCATGACAAATATTTTAGCTACCCTTGCAAAAACCACGACTAACAACCATTGTGTGACCGTGGTCAGTAATTATTTGCTACGACTATTTATTATATTATCTATAACAATTAACCGTATTGAAATATTATAATTATTTTAGTGTAATAAGATATCCCATAATTTTGAGTTCAGGAATTCAAATTCTACCAATATATAAATATTGATTTATATTAATAATAGTAATGGATCCCATATAATATTAATGGTTGGTTTTCCATAATAGTAAGCGATTAACTAAACATTGGACTCAACATTAATTAAAAAAAAAAAAAGAAAAAGAAACTCGAATTGCAATATATAATCAATAACTAATATCACAGTTTGAAATTTTCTTTTTCCCAAATTATCTATAATTTTGGTTTGAAACGTATTGAAAAGTGAAAAATGAGAGTTGGAGCCGAGTCAGCTGCAGTGGGAGCATGGTACGCAAGAGAGGATAGTATTAATATTAATAGGAAGAGTAGCAATCTGATTACTGGCTTAAGCCGCCGACAATTTATCCAACATAAGACATGTGTCGTCCATTTTTGTTCCTTTCCTCAATTTCTTAGTTGACATTACGTGTGCATTCACGGACGTGTCTTCATAAAGAATCCCTCCAAATTATCCACAACCTATACTTTTTCTCTTTTATTATTTTATTTGTTTTTACTTGTCCTAATTTCCTGCTTCCCCTCACAAGTTTTCACTGCCAATATTTTTTTTTAACCGTACGAGATTTATTATATCATTTAAATTAATATACATTATTAATTCAAATTAATAAATGTGTTTACATAAAATAAAAAAAAAATACACATACTTCCACATTCATAGAATTCGAACTCACAATCTTTTGATCGGAAACTCTTAACTTTATCAATTGAGCAAGACCTCATTGGTTGCCGACAACGAATTTGACTTTCAATTAGGATGATAATTGGGTACTATTATTTCACATCAAACAAATAAAAAAGAATTTGAGCAATATATAAATCTAAAATATTTTTTTGCTAAGCGTATTTTTTTAAAAGTAAATTATATTGACATCTTCTGATGTTAGAATAAAAAGCCCAAACACCACATGTCTATTATAAAATTATAAATTTATTCCTTAAAGTTATAATTGTAATTACAACTACACGTCTCTTCAAAGACAAAACTAAAAATGCCCATTGAAAAATATTACATTGACACCCTTTTAACATGTAGCTGTAATTTTGATAAAAAATGGAGCGTTTGTGTTCTTTTTTTCTTACCTTAGGAGTATCAATTTAAATTGGCTTTTTGTTAAAAATAAACACGAAAAAATCTGATGAGAACATATAATACTTGATATAAATTAGAGCTCAAATCAAAACAAAAAAAAAAAGAAAAGAAAAGAAAGAAAAATGGCATTTTATGTTTTGCAATTGTATGATTAAGATAACACAAAGGCTGTTGCCCAAACGGCAACTCTTGAGATCATGTTTTTTTGGTCCGTGTATGAGGATAAGAAGCAATTAAGTGCTTAGTTTGTAGCAAGCTGTCCGTGAATGACAATAACTAGATGGAAATAGATAGATTGACGTAATCAATGATATAATAGCATGCACTTAGTATCTTAATTTTAGCTCGGATTCGGTTCGATTAAATTTAAATTAATTATATGATAAGTGCAATACATTTGTCATGTAATTAGTATACAATTAAGAAATTATGATCAATCACAGAATAAATACAATACACTTACTATGTGATTGGTTCGATTCGTCAAATTTGATCCGAACAATTGTTTTTCCTTAATTATTTCATCATTTCTCAATCGTCTATGGTTTTTAGGTTATCCATTTGTTACCTTCAAGAAGTAACTTTGTGTTGTTGTTTTATTAAATTAATAATAACTAATTAAAGCAAATTTCAACCTTTTTTCTAAAAATAAATCTCCAAAATCAGTAGACGTGAGTCAAAAAGTTAAACGGGTTCACACTTTTAGTCCTGTGGAGATTTCGAAATGGTCATAATTAAAAATGAGAAAACTCAACACATGCTTATGGGCTTTTTAAAATAATTTAAAAATTAAAAAAAATTGACACATTTAATCCCATAAATTTCGTGAAACAGATGATTAAATATATCGAATTTTCTCAATCCAGAACCACTTTAAATACTCCATAAAGCAAAATGATTAAACGTGTGGAGTTTTTTCAACTTTGGAACCATTTTAAAATACTGTAAAGTAGAGAACTAAATGTGTTGAATTCCCCATCCTATGAGACCTGAAGTGCAAATTTGTTGATCTAAAACCCCGAACCTTACTCTTTGATAAAACTTGTTTTAGAATCCAACTCATTTACCATTCAAATTTGAACTAACAATTTATCAATAATAATTCATAACTGTTAAAAAATTATTACTGTTCACCATATTGATTGTATAGAATGTAGGAACCAAATGACCAAATAGTAATCTTGAAATTGAACTAATTCTAGTACTGATTAAGAACGCATGTATTTTGTTATATGAAATTTTGAAATATATGTATTTCCAAGTAGGTAACAAGAACCTTAAAAAAAGAAACAATAAAGAAAAATTGTAATTAATGACAAAATTATACGAAAAAAAAAATGGTGTTGAAAGATTAGCAGATTATAATGATGTTGATGGTGACAAGTGACGACACCCATGATGATTAGGCTATCAACGTAGCTTCCATGAAAGTCATCTGATCATGATTTCTTTGGTCCACACTTCCACACCACCTTTCTCCCTATTCGCATACTCCTATAAAAATATTCAATTAATAATTAATTACACCCAATAAAAGAAAAAAAAAATAAAAAGAAAAAGCAAAAGGTGAAAGATGATGAACAACAATAAGTGGACCACATAAAAGTCCGTGATAGATCCTCCTAATGATTCAGTTTTAGACCTTGGCCGTCTCTAATTATTACATACCGTGTCTACAAAGAAACCAGTCTCTGTAATTGCACTATAGCGACGGTTTTAGCCTAATCGGGCTTTGCCAACTAATTAGAAAATTAAAGCTTGAAGATCAACCGTTAATTCCTTTTTCCACTCAATAAAAAGCTAAAATTAATTAATGCGCTTAGTTAGCAGTATAATTAATTATTCTGTTATGATCTGCCTTGTTTCTATTGTATTTTTTTTCGTTCAATGGTTAATTTCTATAGGTCTAAACACAACCTATTAAGAGAAATTAGAGACGGATTATGCGTCACGTAAGACCCTAATTGTTTTTCATTACATGAGAAATTTGTTTTCTCCTCAAGCTAATTTGAAGTCATCCCTTGATTTTTTTGTGATAATTAATGTATTAAATTCATTGATTGGTATCTCAATTTATGCGATCATATAATAAGATTTAATATAATAAAATGATGGTAATAATATTATTTTTGTTATATTTGAAAAGTAATTAATATGAATGCGGATGCATAATTACTTTGACTAACTTTGCATGAATTAAAAGAGAAGAGGACCACACAAAACTAATTAGCGGATTTTGTTTGATCCTTGGTAAGAAAGTCTCAACCCACATCGTACTTTTGACTCTTGATATGTATAATTCAAAATACTAGTAAAAAATATGGACTAAACATATCAAATTTTACTTTTTAGACTCATGACCAAGTCTCTAATTATTTATTAATAATACTACCACATATTAAAAAAGAAAATTTCTAATTATTCAAATACTTGGACCATGTCAAGAATACGGTCAGCCTTAACTTGCAACAGTTGATGGTGAGTCTACTATCATTCTATATCGGATAAAATTAAAAAAGTCGAGTAACATATAAGCCTAAAACTCCTGTCTCCCTATTAAAGCGTGTTTCTACAGTCGAACCTATTGTAGGCATGAGATTTGATAAATTTATGGAACATGGAATTAAAAAAAAAAAAGAATAATATAACAAGGTACGTTTTTAAAGATAATTTTATACATAGCGTAAGAATATTAGATAGAGAGGAAATAATAGAGGCGAAGAGACATGAATGAATATGGAGGAAGATAAGATGGTTGGGAGGTTAACGTCAAGAGGGTTAAGTGGGGGTGAGTCCAACCAAAAACATACAAGGTACTAAAATTCGATCAAAGTCGTGTTATTCATAATCGGTTAGGGCGAAAAAGACTGGGGATAGGTGGGGGGTGGAGAGAGGATGGGGTGACACGGGAACATCACGTGGGCGTGACCCACCCGTCCCCTAAAAGTTGGGGCATCTCACGCACCCATCCTCATATCATTTATCATATGTTTCTTTTTAATTTTCAACGGATATAAGTTAAAAACGATATATATATATATATATATATATATATTAGGAGGATATTTTATTTCCTTTCTTCATCTACACGCCTCTATCTCTACGTTCAACAGTTCTTATGTTGACTAATTATATGCCACAACAAAATATAATATTAGCAAAAAATATCTTTTAAATAGTGATAAAAATTGAATAAAATTGTCATCAAATGCAATTATTATTTATTATCGTTAAATTGTCATTATACATATATTACTAATTATTTTTAGTGATGATTTTATGCATTTTTTTGTCATTAATTTTTGCTAATAGGTGTGAAACAATTATAATTGTTAAAATTAAGAAATTCAGTACTGTGACAAAATAAATATTATCGTAATTAAATACATATAATTAATAATGATTATTAAGATTGTTATTTGAATTGTTTTGTCACAAATCTTCAATGACAATTATTTAATTAATACTAATTTATATGATCATACACCATATATCTCCTTTAAGTAATTTCCTTTATATTATATGTTTAGATATATATTACGTTCGAGATAATTATGTTTGTATTTCAACTGCTAAATAATATATCTTTCCAAATTGATTTCAATAATTAAATTATTACGTGATCTTTTTATCTTTTTAAATTATTATTTAAATTTTTATAAATATAAATATATAAATATCACCTCATGGGCTTAGACTAGGTACGGACAAACCACCCACCTTCTGCACGTAGGTTTAGTACCCCAACACAGGCAGCTACACGTGAGCCAAACTCCAATGTCTCCTAGTCGCTGAAATCAATGGCTTTATTTGGAGATGATAATACCAATCTTTATTTATTTTTATTTTTTTTCATTTTTGGTGGGAGGGAGATTGATTGGGGAGAGTTAGGTAAATATCAGGTTGGAGAGAGTTAGAATTTTAAGTATATTATGGTGGGAGGGAGATTGATTGGGGAGAGTTAGGTAAATATCAGGTTGGAGAGAGCTAGAAATTTAAGTATATAATTAATTAAAAATTTAATTATATAATTATATATTTAATCAATCATGAATCGTACATCAATAATTGGAAGAGATCTCAAACGACAATGCAGAAAGAAACACTAAACAATGATCCCTTCACTAATTAATATAATAACTCTTAATAAATAATTATTAATTTAATATACAACTACTACACATAAATAAAATAAGGGAGGAAGAAAAATAAACATGATTAGTAATTTTCTAATTTCTATAAATTAGCTGCACTTATCTTTTTACTACAAGCCCTTAACCGAATAAAAAACAGGGTTGTGAGGTGGGCCCATATCTCATATATATGTACTAGCATTTTTTATTTTATATTTTTTAATTTTTCTTGTGTGAAGGCTCAATCAACAAGCTGCGGATGGATTGGTGAAGGGATTGTAGAAATGGGGCTTGGGAGCCATGACGTAGGGGCTCTTGGCCGCGTTTTCTGGGACGACGCCGCCGCCGCCGCCGATCCTTTCACATGAAGGGCACATGGTGAGAGTGGCCGCCGGGAGCTGCATGTAAAGTGGCTGAGTTAATTTGAGGGCCTTTGGCTCCTGCAGCTCCTTCTGCAGCCGCCGGTTCTCCTCTGTCAGAGTCTCGCAGCATTTCTTCAGGAATTCACAGTCTACTTCTGTTTGCTTCAGCTTGGTCCTGAAATTAAACACAAGTTAAGTGTTTCTGAATAAAGGACGATGAAAACCTAAGCTCTGCTTTTTATCAATTTTTCATGTTCCAAGACTTTTGGCTCTGTTTGGCTGTGTTTTTAAAGTGCTAGTAGCTTTTGAGAGATAAAGAGAAGAATAAATTAAGATAAGCGGCCGTGTGCTCTTTTGTGAATTTTAATATGTTTGATTTTATATTTTGTATTTGTGTGGGATGTGTATAAAGATAAGATAAGGCGTACCAAATTATGTATCTTACAAAAATACAGGCAATTAAATATTGATGATGAGGGACAGCAAAATATTGAAACTTTGATGGGCTGAGGATCAGACCTGGCTCTCCTGTTCTGGAACCACACTTCCACCTGCCGAGGTCTAAGATTCAACTCTCGAGCCAAATCTTGCTTTTGTTTCTGATCATGAGAAATAACAAAAACATAAAATCAGACGATTAATCCTATATATGTACAGACGACATGGCTATTAATTTGTATGTAAATACGTATATGTATGTGTATATATATATATATATATATACACGTCTGGAGAGAGTGATGAATTACATACAGGATTGAGAGTACTGTGTTGCTTGAAGCTTTCCTCCAAAAGGGCAGACTGGGCTTTACTTAACCTAAGTTTCTTCCTCCCGTTCGATCCATCCTCGTCTTCATCGCTAACTCTAGAGGAAACCCTCTCTATTTCCACCTCTTCGCTGCCAATCTCCCTCTCCCTCTTGACACTAACGTTGGAGAAAGACGAGGCAGCGCTGTCTTGTCTGTACAAATCGACAGACTGGTGATCGCAGCTGAGGCCCCCTTTGTTGTTATCCGAATCCATCTTTTTCACCTGCAGATCATAGGGTTCGCCGGAAAGGCTCAGAGTCAATGAGGGCTCAAGGATTTTATCGGGCCGGTGGGCTGCAGCGGGCTTTTTCGACTTTTCTCCGGTTGAAGAGAATCCCAACCCTAAAACCAGGCCCGTATTGCATAAATCATCGGAACCCATTTATGTTACTGAGTAGAAAGTTTCGGGGTTTTGGAGAGGTGTGAAGAATGGTGTTAATTTGAGAGTATATATTGAGAGAGAAAAAAAAAAAGAGTGTTTTTAGGTTTGTCCTAATTTACGGGGGAGAAATGAGTTTATGAGGGTTAATAAGAGAGGGGGTGAGAAGAGACTTTTGTAATGGGATGGTGAAGTGGGATTGGTGGGTGGGTGGGTGGCCATTCTATGATTAATAATCAACACAAGAATGAATATATGTATGGAAAGGAATTTGGGTGAGAAAATGATGAAAAGTCTCTCTCTCTCTCTCTCTCTCTCTATTCACACACAATGACTAAACACTCTCTCTATCTCTCTCACACAGTAACAGTGCTAGGTTGACTATATGAACCCCACTTATTTGTTATCATCTCCAATTATGATGACCAACAACGAGGAAACTAAAAGAAAAAGGCCCCCAACCCCTACAACCTAATTTGACAGAATTCACAAGTCAAGAATCAATGTAATGAAAAAGAATGAATACGTGGATTCACATGGGCAATGGGGAACATGCACACACCAAGAGAATGATTCGCCTGCTCTTTCGCCACCCATTACCACGCCATTTTTACACTGTTTTCACCACTACACCCCCTCTCTCTCTCACACACACACCTCTTCATGATTCCTCCGCCATTTGGTGCTAATTTAACCTCATGGTTTGTGTATGCCTATTCGCATCAATCATGTGCATAAAGTCTCTGTATTTGTGCTTAACGCTTTCATCGCCTCAAATTTAGTAATCTCAATAAGAATGATTTATGGGTTGAGTACTGTGGTAGGTTAAGAGTGGATTGTGGCTAACTAGAACACGTTTTCACTTCAAAGTCAAATACGACACATATTTATATGTGGAATATATAATTTTTTTAGTTGGTTATATTTGGTTAAATTCATTTAATTATATAATTTAAAAGAAAACAATGGACCAATCCGCTAGACTCAACCAATTATTTAAAAAATTATTATTCTTGTCATGTAATTAATAAATTTTCTTCTATATACAATATACCAATTATATAACAAATATAATTTTCTCGAATTGTATTATGCTAATTAAGCCGGCCTACATATGAATCTCTCAAATTAAGTAGCTGTGTATTTTTCCATGCCATACATCACTCTTATTGAATTTGTAATCAACCAAAGTACAATTCAACCGTCATGATATAACTAATTTGAATTGGTGTGACTTTATCATGTGATTAATACATCTCTTTCTATTATACATATATATATATATAGGAGAAATAATACTTTTTGTCCTAATTTATGGCCTTTTCATTTTTAGTCATATTGGCTATGGAATTCTCATTTTTTCTCTCGTAACTTCTAAAAAATGAGCACTTTTGGTCCCACGATACATTTTTATTAGATATTTTAACGAAAATTAAATAGGACATGGCCGTTAGAGCCTTTACACTTTTGGTCTCATATGTTATTAGATTATCATTTTTGGCCCCATAACTTTCAAAAAGTAGCACTTGTGGTTCCATACATTAACAGCCACACGGCCTTTTTCGTTAAACATCTAACAGAAAAGTGTCATGGGACCAAAAGTACTACTTTTTAAAATTACGAGACAAAAAGTAAAAATTTTAGAACCAATGAGATCAAAAGTAGAAAGATCCTAAGTTACAGGAGAAAAAGTGTATGATTAGGTAATGTATCTATATTCAACCAATTAAGCTGATCGATCTGCACCAAAATTCCCAAAATAAGTATTATTGCATTTTTCATGTGATTCATCACTCGCAGTGTATATAAATCATCAGTGAATCAAACATAACTCACTCATTATATAACTAATTTGAATTGGGTGTGACATTGTCCAAACTTTTCATAAAACAGTTGTGTGGGAGACCACATGACATGTCTCTTACACATACTTTGTTTGATAACTATGGTATTATGGTTGGTTTTAATTTTAGCGAAA